>NW_008795919.1:1599395-1609889 GCF_000699145.1 Aptenodytes forsteri
CCTGGGGATGCTTAACCACCCCCCGCCAGCCCGGGCTGCCCACCCCGGTGGGACGAGGGTCCTGTCCTGTCTGCAGCATCCTTCGGCATGGACGGCCACAGCAGCCTGGGCTCATTTAACCCAGGACACCAAGTGCAGCCTTCCTTCCTCCGCGCCCGTCCCAAAATGCTTCATCCTGGGCATGGGGGGCCGCTGAGCGCCATGTTGGTCCCTGCATCCGTGCCCGTGCATGGCCCCGCTGCTGCACCTGGGGCAGGGGGTGGCACCGGCTGCCACCCGGCTTTGCAGAGGTGCCCGCATGGCAGGGGAAGGGCAGAGGGGGTGTCCCCCAGCCCCTGGCTCCTGTGCCCCCCAAAAGGTGCCCAGGGGAGAGGGAGTGGAGCCACAGGCACCCCTTTGCTGCCTGGCTGGGGCTGCAGCGGGACCTGGCTCTGCCCCCTGGGCTGCTCTGGGGGTCCCCAGGAGCTGCTCCGGGGGTCCCCTGTGCCTCTTGCTCCCTAGGCGGGCTCAGCCCCCAAGCTTCTCCTGGGCACGGAGCACGGTGAGCATCGCTTTGGCACTTCCCCGTGTCCCCCCGCCCCTTCCCCAAGTCGCTATGAATAAATCATTGTTTTATTAAAGAGAAGCAGCTGCTTTTTTTCTCCTTTTTTTTTCTGACACTCCATCCATACCCACGCGAGCCCTTTGGCACATGCTTAAACGCCAAAAGCCCCATTGAGGGCCCCTGAAGCATAGCAATTGATACACAGAGATCCCCAAATCCTATTCAGGGCCCGCTTTTCTGCACGAGCAGCCTCTAAACAGCTAATTCACTGCTCTTTTTGTCGCCGGGGTTAAGTGGTTAAGTGTGTGTGGATCCCATAAAAGGCCTTTACTCCATGAAAAGCTATATTTACATTGTAATCACCAAAGAACTGTTTAGGCAGTCAATAGCGGGGATAGAAAGGGGCAGCGATGGCGGGGGCTCAGCGGCGTGCCCCTCACCTCTCCCGTTGATCCCCCCGGAGCAGGACTTTTGTGGGATTACGTCCCCCCGCGCCAGCTGCCGGGGGGCCGCAGGAGCCGACGCTCTTTGTCTCAGCATGGAGCAGGGGACAGCCCAGGCACCCGACCCGCCGCACGTCCCCGCCACGGCACCCAGCATCCTGCATCCCGGTGGCCCCGGCCCCCCTGGCAGGGATGGCACCCTGTCCCGGGTCCGATCCTGCACATCGGGGCCAGGGCCAGCAGCGCGGGGCAGGAGCCCCCCTCCCACCACCGTCCCTCCCGTGTGAAGGGACCGAGACCCCATTCCCCCGTCATTAACTAACCTCCTGTCGTTATCAGCCAGGGCCTCCCTGGTACCCCTGTGTGTGAAGCGCGAGCTAAAATTATATCACTTCAACAAGATTAATTGAGCACAGCAAAGAATGGCACAAGCTAAATTAATTCACCGAGAGTGAGGCGAGGGCTTCCCTTTCCACCAGGAGCAATTTCCACGTAATCAATTAGATGATGTTCCAACTGATATCCCCGTTGGGGAACGCGCCTGCTCTCCCCACGCGGGTGTGAATATTCATAACGGCTACACTTTAAGAGTAAATACGGTAGAAATCCCCCCATCTCCCCCTGCAAGCCCCCATGGGGTTTGCCCAGGAGGGACCAGCACTGGGGCGGCCAGTGGGAATGGGATGCTGCATCCCACCAGGCATGGAGACGGGGATGGGAAGGGGATGGGGATGGGATGGGGATGGGAATGGGATGGGGATGCTGCTGCTGCCGGCCACACGCCAGCGGAGATCCCTGTTGAGGAGCAATTGCAAACCACGCTGGTCCCCATTGCAAACTGCGTGGGGCGAGGTGGCCGCAGCCCGTCGGACACTGCCGCCAGTCCCCGGGTGCTGGAGCGGTGGTGCGGGGAGCGCGAGGGATGCATGCGCCATCGGCGGGTGCTCCCTTCACCCCACTGCGTTTGTCTTGTCTGCTCCCGAAAAACGGAAATTAAAATGTTTTTATAGTTATCAATTACACACTCCGACTCTTCCTGGTGCCTAGTGTGAGCTTTATGATAGAACAAGTTTAAAAGTGTTTTACTGCACCCTCCAGCCCTATGGAAATTGTAATTACGAGGCTGAACAGGCTGGTTAAGCAGAGGAGGCGATTTTCCCCAGTGGGCAGAACACTCCCCCCATGGATGGGTCTCTCGACTCCAGGACGGCCTGAACGATAATTTTCCCTCGATACGAGCTGGGACACGGGCGCCTGGTGCCCCAGGATGTCCCTGTGCCTGGCAGCACCACGGCTCTTTCCAGCGTGTCCCTGGAAGCGCACGTGGCTTTGCCCTTCGCACAGGTGGCGCAGCCGGAGCCTGCGGCACCGGCACCGGCACTGGCACCGGCCCGCGGCGCTGCATCGCCGAGCCGTTCGCATCATTGTGGGGTTTTGTTTTCCCTCTGGTTTGGCTCCTGCCTGGATTTTTCAAAGGCTCCGGAGCAGCGAGCGCCCTTCCTCCCCCGGCCGGCACACATTGTTCAAATTAGTGCCTAAATGAAAGGATATTGTTGGTTCCTGTTCGGAGATAATAACCTCGGTAGCGGAGGGAATTTCACCCATGCAGAGAGAATTTGCTGGGCTGTTCCCGCCAGGAGAGCCCCTCGCAGGGGTCCGTCTTGCCGGGACCCAAACAGGCTGATGGGAACGGACCCGCCAGGAAGCGGGGGTTTATCTTGGCATACCGCTCTAATTGCTGAAAACTCTGCTTTCTGACCTCGAAAATGTGCCACCGCCCCCCGTCCGGCACGGGGGCACCTGCGGCACGGCAGAGCCCGGCCACGGCCAGGATTAGCACCAAAAAGCAGCGGCTGCTGCCCGCCCGCTCACGCCATCCCTGCGGAAAAGTGCTCCTGTTCCCAAATGCCCGCAGGATTTTGGTTTTTCCCTCTTGCTTTTCATCCCTCTACCTTTTCTCACGGCTTAGGGAAATGTAAACCCCTCACCCTGCCATGGAAAAGGAAGAAAGGGGAAGGAAAATGAGCCCAACCCTGGAATTCCAGCGTTTCTATTTTTATCAAAAAGTGGAGGATGTCAAGCATAAGGAAAACGTCCTTTTTGGTTCAAAAGGCGCCTTCTGCCGCAAAGGCCTGTCCTGCTGGGGGGAACCCAGCCAGCACCAGCACACGCCGAGCGGCTCCCCGTGCCACACCGGGGCTGGCACCCGAACTGCCTGCTGCCTCCGACGGGCCGTCACCGCCGTCCCCGGCGATGGCACGGCAGGTGCCGGTGGGACTGTGCAGCTCACAGCGATATAGTGACGAGCGCGGCGGCAGCGGCACCTGGCTGGGGCCGGGGCAGGAGGGGTCGGGGCGGTGGGACAGTCCCCATGGGACCCCGCTCCCTGGCAGCCTGTGCTGGCCAGATCAACACTCTGCGTGCAGAGCCCGTGTGCCGCCGTCCCACCTGGCTGCAACGTGGACAGTCATTTAATCGTACACTCCGAATTTTAATTTTTTCAGCCAGTTTTGCTCTGATTGAATTTTAACAGATGTTTTGACTTGTTATAGGTGAAGGGGAAGCTGAGAAAAAAAAAAACCCAAAGTGTTTTTTTATTAGAGCTTGTTCAAAGTTCTCCAGTGGAGCAGTTTCCACATCAGAAAATTCTGACTATGTGCAATCAAATGTTTAATTTCCACAAATGCAATATAAGATGATTCCTTCAGGTTAGGATCTGTTACAGTTATTAATCAAAGCAGGGCAGCTGAAATGAAACCTTTTATCGAATATTGTGACAAAGGGATAAATTAAAGCATTTATGGAATGTATCAGATTTGTGTCCAAGACCAAAATTTCAAAATCCTGAACTTTTCTGCATTATGAAGTCCAAATGTTGAGCCTTTCTGTTTCAGGACAAGTATGCAGCAGTTGGGGGAGTGCAGGGAGCCGCGCCGCCGTGACCGTTTCATCTGCAGGGAGGGAGGGGATGGTCCCGTTGCTGCCGAGAGGTCTGGGCTGCAGGATGTGGTGGCCGGGGACCGGCACGGGACGAGGACGGTGCGGCCCCGAGTGCTGGCACAGACTGTTTGCAGCATAGGTCCCGTTACACCAGCCCTTCCTAATTAACTACACCAGCCCTTCCTACGGGGAGCCTTACTGCAGGGGCTTGTTTTGCTTGAAATGCTTGGGTTTTGGTGAGGGCGACAGCACAGCCATTCCCAAACACATGCTGAGCAGCAGAGCGGAGGGTGCACGGATCCATGCTGCCCTCGGAGCCACACCAGACCGCAGCCGGAGCCCGGGACCAGCACCCAGCATCGCCCCGGCTCGGCAGAGGCTCGGTGCACTCTGCAGGCACACAAGGCTTTGTGCAGCCCCCCCCAACCGCTCATGGCCCTGCAAGGGTGACCTGCGCTTTTCCAAACTTCCCGCATGTTCAGACCGTAATCCGCAGGCATTTCTGCCTTTATTACATTATTTGCAAGCTGGGAGCCCCCTGCCCGGAGTACCTCCATTTCACAGGCTGCGAGAAGCCGATGGCCGGGTCTGGCGTGGGCAGGAGACAGCCCAGGGACGCGCGGTGCTTGGGCAGGAGCTGGGGATCTCATGCTCAGAGGCTGGTGAGTGCCCAGCCGCAGATATCAAATGATGGTAAGATTTCATTTAGCACCGCTGCCCTGGCACAGCCGACGGACAGCGATCAAAGAAAAAAAATACACTTAAATGTATGCAGAGATTTTCATCCCCAGATCCTCATGAACAGACAAATCCATCTGCTGGTGAACTTCAGTTGTAGCCAGACTCGGAGAGCCCCTGGGCTGGGCTCGGGATGTGGCCCATGGCCAGAGCAGATGCAGGGACCCTGAGGCAGGGACCCGTCCTGCGGCGCAGGGAGGTGACGCCGAGGGGCAAAGCCGCCCAGAGCCACCGGCCGAGGCGGCGAGCACCGGTCCCTCCCCCTTCCTCTCCATTTCCCAAACAATTTCCTAATCAGACCTTTCTGTCTGGAGTTTATTAGTGATTCACAGGCCAAGAGGAAATGGTGATTTTCGGGTCCTGGTCTGATGGAAGGGGTGGAGCTGGCGTCAATATTCCCCTTGTGTAGCTCAGCAGTGGATAAACTCCAGAGGAAACGTCTGTGAGATGCCAGCTTCGTTCTCTTGGCAGAGCACATCTCCCCGGACCAAGATAAACCCTTTTTTGGGAGTTAGGAAAGCAAAGAGGAAGGAGGCTTCTCTCCCGACACGGGCGGTTTGGCGATAGGGGGCTCTCCCAACCCCGGGTGCAGAGATTTTCATCCCCAGATCCTCATGAACAGACAAATCCATCTGCTGGTGAACTTCAGTTGTAGCCAGACTCGGAGAGCCCCTGGGCTGGGCTCGGGATGTGGCCCATGGCCAGAGCAGATGCAGGGACCCTGAGGCAGGGACCCGTCCTGCGGCGCAGGGAGGTGACGCCGAGGGGCAAAGCCGCCCAGAGCCACCGGCCGAGGCGGCGAGCACCGGTCCCTCCCCCTTCCTCTCCATTTCCCAAACAATTTCCTAATCAGACCTTTCTGTCTGGAGTTTATTAGTGATTCACAGGCCAAGAGGAAATGGTGATTTTCGGGTCCTGGTCTGATGGAAGGGGTGGAGCTGGCGTCAATATTCCCCTTGTGTAGCTCAGCAGTGGATAAACTCCAGAGGAAACGTCTGTGAGATGCCAGCTTCGTTCTCTTGGCAGAGCACATCTCCCCGGACCAAGATAAACCCTTTTTTGGGAGTTAGGAAAGCAAAGAGGAAGGAGGCTTCTCTCCCGACACGGGCGGTTTGGCGATAGGGGTCTCTCCCACCGCCGGGTCATGGGGCTGTGTGTCCCGGGGGGCAGAGCTGGGTCCCCATCACCGATGGCTTGTCCCTCCGGCGGGAGGTTCACACCTCCGCTGGGCTCCCTGGCCCCGTGGCCCCTTCCTCCGCCGCCTCCTCCTCTCCGTGGTATCCTGACGCATCCCAAGGGCTGATCCTTGGGGCTGGGAGCTGTTGGGGGGAGCAGGCTCTGACCTCCAGTCCCATGGAAACGGTCTGGCCTCCACGGGATTCCCAGCTCCTCTGAAATCCAATCTGGCTGTGGATTCCTGGCATTTTTCACCAAATACAGTGCATCTGTCACTGCCTTTGATTCTGATTGAAATATAATTTGTTTTACAGGTAGATGGCAGGCAGCAGGGACCAGCCCGGGTGCTGGTGCTGGGGCTGCAGGGCAGGGGAGCCGGGCTTGCCCGGATCCAGCCCCCTCTGCCCCCTTCCCCTGCCTTTGAGTGGTGTTTTCCCCAGAAAACCCCGTGGGAAACGCAGACGATGGGGTGCTGCATGTGAGAGCACCACAGGACAGGGATGGGGATGGAGACGGGGATGGGGACAGGCATGGAGATGGGGACAGGGATGAAGATGGAGCAGGGCCAGGGACGGAGCCAGGCTGGCAGCGATGCTCAGCTCCCGCTTCCCCCCCCCCGGAGGCTGGTGGCTTTGCCGGCCCCTCCCCGGAGAGGAGCGCCAGCACTCGCATAGCCTGGGGTTGCTTTTCTTTCCCTCAGCCTACAAAAATGACCAGGATCTATGAAAATAAGAGCGTTGTTTTTAAATTTTGTGAGGCCAAGAGGACAAGCCCTTTATAGCAGCATCCTCCTCCTCCCTCCATCGGCAGGACCCGCCAGCGCTCCTGATGTTAGCTTTTGCAGCCCCAACCCCACAGTCACGGGGCAGCGTGACAGTCCCGGTGGCTCCTGGCCCCACCGGCAACATCGGTCCTGAAGTCTCAGCCCCTCGCAGCCAGGGATGCGGCACGGCCACGCAGCCTGGAGCCATCGGTCCACGGCATCCCCCACGGCCGCGTCTTTGCCTGGCTGACCCGACACTCGGCCCCGGTTTCTGCCGGGTGATGGGAGAGCTGCTCCCACCCGGCCATGGGCTCCCCCGGCACGACTCCCCCCCATATTTACCCAAATGTGTTTACAATTACACTGAATGCCGAGCCGCCGGTGGGCCCTGCGGGCTTAGTCAGTGGCGGGGCAGCGTGGGGTTGGAGGTCAGCACGCTGTTTACTTTAATTTCTCTGAGAGCTTTTTGGGAGATTTCCCTCCTCCGTTATTAAACTCAGATGAGCCGCTGGGGAGGTTAGGTCGCATGTGGTTCAGGGCACTTTTTTCTTTTGTAATTTTTTTTTTTTGCAATGTTTCACCCTTAACTCTTTCGGGACGGGTTCCCCGTCTCAGCACCGGGGTCCTGGGCTGAGCCCACCGGCGGGACGGTGGCTCCTGGGGGACCTGTGTCCCGGGCAGGGGCAGGCTGGTGCCTGGGTACTATTGGCCATGAAGGCGCCCGGCCGAGCCCATCCCAGCATCGCTGCATGGCCGAGCATGGCCCCACCATGGCCATCGCCCCCGGCGTGCACAGCCAGGCCGGTGCCCCGAGCAGGACAGGGCGGGAGATGGGAACCGATGGGAGCCCGGGGAGGGGAAGAATGTGGAAATTTCCCCAAAAACATGTTTCATTTCCTTCTAGTGCTGCAGCCTCCAGCCCACACGCCTCCCCCCGCACGCAGCCTCCCCGTGTACCAGCACTCGCTTGCTCTCCCAGCCCAAGCGCTGGTGTGCACACAGTGGGCGTGCAGTGCACGCGTGTGGGCATGCAGCGGGTGCGCGTGAGCATGCATTGCACACGCACACTGGTCAGAGGGGCTGCAGGCAGAACCTGGGGAGCAGCAACGCTGGCACTCGCCTGCTCCTGCACCCTGCAGCTGCCCAGCAAGGCCGCGGGGTCCCTGCCCTCGGGGCAGGAGGAGGCAGCCCCTGCCTGATGCCGAAGGCCCTTTCCCCTCCCTCTGCTGTCCCGGTCCCCGCTGGCGGGGCTGGACACGGCTGTGCATGGGGCTGTCCCCCTGCGGGCGCTGCAGCCCCTAACCCATCCCGCATCGGGCGGCTTTCAACTCCCCAGTGCCTCCTTCCTGGCAGAGAGGTCGGGCACCCGCCGCCACGTCCGCAACACGGGGCCGACGTCATGCGGGCACAGAGCCGAGCTCGAGGGCTCCTTCTGGGACCAATTTTGTTCAAAGCCCGTGGCACGTTGCATCGGTTAGTGGGACGCACGGCAGATGAGAAGCAGACGGCAGCCTGCCCTGCGCATGGGGCGAGTGCGGGGAGCGGGGAGCCGGGCGCTGGGTTTGCAGGATGATTTCCACCATGGCAAGTGCTGGGCTCCCGTCTCCGGTGTTTCCCTGCAGCAGTGCCGGGTCTCTGCTGGTGCAAGGTCCCAGCTGTCATGGAAGTCCCCTGGGTGCAAGGGGGCTCCCACAGCCAGGGCAGACGCTGAGCCCAGGGGAAGGGTGCTGCATCCAGGGTCCCGGGGACCTGCTTTGGTGGAGAAATCTGGTGCGAGTGCCTTCTGGAGTGGCTCCGGGGGGTCACCCCAGCACCCTTCTCCCCTCTGAACCCTGAGCTGAGCTTATCTTGCCCAGGATGCCCAGCTCTGAAACTCCAGAGCATCAGGTCCTGTGCTCAGTCTTCTTAAATGATTTTTAATTTCCTGGAGGGAGAGCTTTTAATTTATTTCTGGAACGAAGTGGGGGAAGGGGAGGGGAAGATGACTCTGAAATCCATCACTAAGACCCCTCCACCTCCAAACCTTCCCTTTCCCCCTGCCCCTGAAGGGATCAGCCCAGCCCTCCCCATATCCCCATGTCCTCTCTCTCTCCTGCGCCCCGAGCTGGGGTTCCCCGCAGCCATCCCTGCTGGAAGTGTCCTTGGGGCGAGGGGCAGCTGGGGCTGAGGGGACGGCTGGCTCGCAGGGAAATGGAGCTGTTTTAATTGCAAGCAGCAAATCCCTCTGGTCTCCATCAGATACAGATAATCTCAGGGCTGGAGGTGCTGGGCTGAACCTGAGCTGCACCAGTGCAAAACCAACCCCAGCGAGACAGACCCCCGCCCCCCGGCCCCGGGCCCCCTCTGGAAACCCGGCACCGACCCGGCTCCCGCCATGGCCGGCATTTGGGGGAGGAACCCCCCAAACACGGGGGAGATTCCCGCCAGTGCCAGTGGAGCCGGAGCCACCGCAGCAGGTTTGCAGCAGGCTCTGGCACGTCCACACCCAGCAGCCCCGCGGGAATTCCTGGGGTGGGGATGAGTAAAGCCGAGAGAGGAGCAAACCCCGCTCCTGCCCCGCGAGCCAAACTTCAGCTGAACTTGTAGTTTTCTTTTGCTTATTGAAGTCCAAACCGGTGATGAAAAAGGCCTGTTTCAGATGTGCCTCCTCTCAGTAAACCAGAGGAGAAGGTCCCTGAACGGGTGAAACTTTCCTCCCTGCTCTCGGTGACGAGTATTTTGCTTTATTTTGAGTTCAGGCCCTGAATGGAAGCAAAACACAAACCAGCACTAACAAGCACTCAGCTCAAGGCAGAGCAGAGCAGAGCTGAGCCCATTGTTTGCCCAAACTCTTTTTTTCTTTCCTGCCCATTCACAGACACGTCTGAGTCGGTTTCTGCCTTTCCTGTGTGACGGGAAGGTTTTGTTTCTTTAATCTCAGGCTTTCCTAGGAGGAGTGCTGCAGCCCAAGTGCCCCAGTTACAGCTCTCGGTCCTACCCCACCAATTTCTCCTCGATGGAGGTGTCGAAGCCTTTGGGACTGGAGCAGCCCAGAGCAGGGGAGGCTGCCTAGGGGCCTGTCAGGCAGATGGGAAGTTAAAAGAACTTATTTGTCACTTATTAGCGTTATTCCACTGCTCTGAACCCTTGCAATGTCATGGGGGAACATCTGCTCTCGACGTTTCTCCCCCACGTCCCACCTCCAACAGTCCAGAGCTTCGGAGGGGATCTTTGTCCACCCTGAAAGCAGCTTCATCCCCTCCTCCTCTTCCTCGGGTGGGTGGGAGGTGCCGAGCCCTCGGCGAGACTCACTTTTGTCAGGGTGGGCTTGGGCTGCAGAGCCCTCGGGGTTGCAGCGCTGTGCTCATGTCACATCTATCCCAGAGCTACCACGGGACGCTGGTGAAGGCCACATCAGGTGGACGCAGCAGGAGATGACACCATCCCCGCCTCAGGGCAGCTCTGTGGTTAACGGGGGGTCTGTGGCACCCCAGCTGCCCCTGCCCCAGCTCCCAGCCCCAGGCCGCCGGCCTCGCCGCCACACGGTGCGTCTTCCCCCTGGCCCTACAAAGCCTCTTTATCTCCCGAAACGCTCATGGTGCTTCATGTGACCCCCTGTGCTGGCCCGGTGCTCGTGGGAGCCGTTTGATGTTGCTGAGCCTTTTCCTTTCCCAGCGCGCAGACACCCCGGCTCTGGGCGAGGGGAATAAAGGCCCCATTGAGAGCGTGGGTCCCACCGTCCCCCCTTGTCCCCGCGGGGGCCTGCTGAGGCTCACGGGACCGATGGGGCAGGGGCTGGGAAAGAGTCGGCGTGTCCGAAGCCCGGCCGCCCTGCCCGTGGCGGGATGCACCCGCACGCACCCAGCCCGGCGCACGGCCCCGCTCCCGCCCCACGCCGGGGCTGTGCGGGG
>NW_008795919.1:1610821-1615331 GCF_000699145.1 Aptenodytes forsteri
GCGGTGCGCGGTCCCGGGGTCCCAGGCCTTCGGGAGCCCCCGGCCACGCGCGGGCTCTCGCCCTCCTCTCTCTGGTGCCGTCCTCGCCCTTGCAAACGGCACTTTTAGGACTGAGCGCTCCTTCCCCTGCCCCGGGCGTCGTGCATGCTGCAGGGCACAACCAGCCGTGGGGCACGGAGCCGAAGCGGTGGGACCAGGGTTGTACCGCACCACGGTGCATCTTCACGGCTCTTCCCTGCTGCTGGCTGGGACCCCATTACTGCCGCAGCCCGTGCCCCACGCCCCAAGCTGGGCACGCTGCGCCCCAGACCCGTCCTGCCTCTGTGCTGCTTTCCAGGGGTGAAACCGGGATACTCGGTGGGTTTTCCTTCATGAGATTCTTGTGAGCGTGTCCTTGCTGGGAGAGAGCTCAGAGATCGGCTCTCACTGCTAATGACCCTGCAAGAAATGCTGGGTTAACCTTTCCTTTTCTGGTCCTGTCTGCTCCCAGTCCGGCAGAGAAGGAAGCAGCCCAGCGGGGTTACTGGTTTGGGCGCTGGCAGAGACCAGACCCGACCCACAGCCCATCCCAGGGGAGACGGCAGAGTTTGTGCAGAGGAGCCCAGGCAGTCTCACCTGCTTAAATAAATTTTATTGCTGTTCGAAAAGCAGCTCCTTCCAAGCAAACCTCTAACCAGCACTGAATTAATTGCATCTACTACAAGCACAAACGCTGCTGGAGCAGAGCGTGCCGGCTGCGTGCCTGCGGCCTGCAATGCCCTCCGACAGTCACCGAAGGGAAGCCACGAAAGCGTGATTTTGGGCTGGAGCTCACGGGGAGGAGAGATGGGTGGGGGGTGCCTGCCCCGAGCTTCAGCATCGGGTGAGAAGTTGCCCCTGGACGATGTTGCCTGGGGACACACTGAGAGCAGCGGCCAAACGCTGGGAAAGGATGAGCCCTTCTGCCTTCAGCAGTTGGGTTTTGGCCTGGCCCGTGACTGGGGTTCAGCAGTTTTAAGGAGAGGCAAATAAAGTAAGAGAATATTTTATCTCGCTGTAGCTGATCAGAGTTGTGCCAGCCCGCATACCCTGCAGACACGTTACGGCTCTGCATCTCTCTTGCAGGCAGGAGACCGGCGAGATGTTTGCCGTCTGCCCGCCTGGCGCCCCGGTGAACGGCCCGTTCCGGCAGGGCCAGGGGGTCCTGGCGCTGGGTACGGCCGTCCCGGGAGCCGGGTGTGGGCAGGACTCCAACTCCAACTTCGTGGGAGAGGTGTGTGACAGCAATGAGAACTGGAGCCGGCCAGCGCCGGGGACCCCGCTGGAGGAGGGCTCCAGCCAGAGCGATGACAAATCTGTCCGATAAGATAAGAGACCTGGAGCCGGCCAGCGCCGGGGACCCCGCTGGAGGAGGGCTCCAGCCAGAGCGAAAACATGACAAATCTGTCCGATAATCTGCTGTTATTAATGCAGAGACAGATGGTCCAGGGCCGGCTTAGGGATGCCGCCCCGAGCCTGGGCGCCGTGCGGCCGCGTCTCCCCGAGCGGGGGGTGCGCAGTCCCCCTGAGGGAGCGGAGGTCGGCGGGGCAGGGGGCCAAAAAAACACTGCCGCCAAGGAGGCGGCCGGGGGATGCGGCAAGCCCCCGAGCTCCCCCGTGGAGGACAACGGTTACGCCAGCAGCTCCTTCAGCATCGACAGCCCCGACAGCGCCTGCGGGAGTGCCTGGGACCCTCCTGCTGCTGCCCCCCTCCCCGGGAGCCCACCCCAGCCGGGGGTGGCCGAGCCCGAGCTGGGGACACTCTTCCCAGTGCTGGCGGAGGCCGTGCAGCACCTCCAGGACAAGGAGCGCTTCAAGGAGCGGGAGAAGGAGAAGCACCACATCCAGCTGGTGATGTACCGGCGCCTGGCCCTGCTGCGCTGGATCCACGGCCTCCAGCAGAAAGTCGTGGACCAGCAGAACCGGCTGCAGGAGAGTTTCGACACCATACTGGACAACCGCAAGGAGCTCATCCGCTGCATGCAGCATGGCCCGGTGTGCTCTGCCGGCACGGCCACCCCCAGCCCCTGAGGTGCCACCGGCGCTGCCTCGTCCCAGCCCTCGCCCTCCCGGCCGGCGCAGGGTGGGCTGGCGGTGTCTCCGTGCCACATGCCGGTGCAGAGCGCTCGCCGGGCACCTGGGTGCCAGCCCTGTCCTTCCCATCTCTCTCTAACGTAACTGAGAGTCCCTGAAGCATTCATCTCAATTTTCCCTCTGCATGGAAGTTAATTTTCTTCTGCACCATGTCCTGCCTGCCTGGGGACCGTGGGGCATCGGGCTGGGTAGACCCCAGGACCTTGGGGTTTGCTGAGCCCAGGGTGATGAGGCTCATCTTTTAAATCTAATTTACGGTCCTTTGTATGAGCCCGGCTGAGCCGCGCGTGTGCTGGGACGGGCCCTGCAGTGAACCCCTCGGGCGGGAGCTGCCTGGCAGCGAGGGCCTTAGGGCAGCGAAGCTTTTAAATGTGCCTGGGCAAAGCACTTCAGCGCGTGCTCAGGCACAAGCACGAGCCCACCTCATCCCCCGCATCACACCCGCACCGGTGTGCCCGTACGGAAACAACCCAGCCACCGTTAAACGTTGCTCGTGCTTTCGGTGCGTGCAAGGTGTCCTGAGCTGTTCCGCGGGACTTGCCCCGGTGCACTGCCTAATGAAGCACATGTAAAAGCTTTGCAGATAAGATCTAAACTCATGCAGAGAGACGAGGGAGAGAGAGGAAGAAAAAATCATTCTGAAAAGTGACCTCAGAATGCTTAAAAATAAATTTAAGTGTCAACTGATTCAAATCCAATAATTTTTTTTTTAGATTCAGTGTTAGAGAAGAGTTAATTTAGATTTTTCTTAAAGCCATTGTGCGTATATGCACATCTGTCTGTCGCAGGAGATGCTTTAACACGGTGCATGATCAGGAAGCTGCTTGCAAAGTTGTGCTGTTGGTGTTTATATTAATTTATCATTTGAAAGCAAAGAGAATATTTTTTTCTAATCTACATTTTATCCAGTGAGGACTGCATACAGAATACAAAGAACAGTCTTCTTAAATAGAGATTAAAAAGGAGGTGCTGTGTTTGTTTGCTGTATTTTGCTAAGTGTTAATATGGCATCTATTCTATTTAAGTTGCTGATGTGGAAGGAGCAGCAGCAGGGCGGTTTTGCTGTAAGCCAAGGGCTCAGCCGGGAGGGGACCGCGCTCCCCATCCTGCCTGGAGTTGCTGTGCAAAGCCAGGCATTAATTTAGTTTCTCGTCTGCAAAAGGAGGGTGATGAGAGATTCCAGAGTTGCTGTATCCCTCCAGCCAAACTTCTTCCTGCCATCAGAGGAGCGGAGCCGAGAGGCAGCCACGACTTCGCCGGGACCCTGTGCTGGTGCCGGGGTGCAGCGCCCGGGCGGCGGGACTCACAGCGGGCAGCCTGGGCAGAGCCCGGCTTCCACCGACCGCTAGATGCTACTGCACTACAAATAAATAACCACGGCCGAGCCCACCAGCGACCCGCGGGGGCCAGGGGCTGCACCGAGCCCCCTCCTGTCCCGCACTGGGGCACAGCCGGGCTCTGCTCCCGCCCGGGGCTGCTGCCGCTGACAGGTAAAGTGAGGAGATCCGCAAAACTCTGCTTCTGAAAAGGACGTTTTGGTGGTGAAGGGCACACTCGGCTCAAAGCGACCTGTGCCGGCCTCTGCACCCGGCGCTGGGGGCCGGCGGAGTCCGGCAGCATCCCTGCAAGACTTGCGCTGCTCTCGCCGCCTCGCCGCCCTCCTGCTCGCTTGTGTCCAGCGCCTGCTGCCTGTGTCATATCCCAGACGTGTGATCGTGGGCATGTTGCACACCTTAATAAAAGCCTTGGAGGTGAAAGAGCCGAGCCCCGGGTGGATTTGTTCCTTTATTTCCCTTCAGAAGCCTACTGGGCGTGCAGCGGGTACGCACCGGGAGCTTGCTGCAGGGTGCTGGAGCTCACGGAGCGTGAGCTCGTGGGAGCGCGGGTGAGCGGCAGGTCGAAGGCACCGGTCCTGGCACCCTCCTCCCATCCCTGCATCCCTGGGCACGCTCCAGCCAGTGATGTGCAGTACCAACACCGGCAGTTAATTCACGCTCAGTTTAAAAGCCTTTTTGCTTTTAAAAACTCAAGTGTGACCCCGCTCCTGTCTCGCCCCGTGGCCACGGGGCGGCGGGTGGCGGGGAGCTGGCGTTGGCGTGCAGCACGGGTGTAGGATTTACCCTCTGCCCTGGGAGAGCCTGGCTTGAACCGGGGGGACCAGATTCCCCGGGCACCCAACCGCCCTGCCCTGCGGCCCCGGCTAATCGGGAGGGATGGGGAGGCAGCTCCGGGCAGATGGGGATGGCAGATAAAAACACCTGAGTATTGACCCAAAGGTGACTTTGCCTCAGGCCTCGCAGAGATTAACTAGAGATGAAAAACCAAAGCTGTAGCAGGCCTTTGAACCTTCCTTCACCTTTTTCCCCCCCCCTCTTTCCTGCTTCTCCCTTACTGCCTC
>NW_008795919.1:1615444-1617652 GCF_000699145.1 Aptenodytes forsteri
AGAGCTGCTGCATTTTTCTATCCTTATACGTGCCCTGCAGCCAGGGCCACGAGGAGGTTTGTCCTTTGTCCCCAGCCGGTTCGTTAAGACGTGTGTGTGCTCGGCTTTAAGGCCTAAGGCCCACCTCGGCTGCTGCCCGCGGAGTGCACGCTCCGGCAGGTTTAGGGGAACATGAGATCTCGGGCCGCCTGCGCTCCCAGCCCCGCAGAGAGACCCAGTGATTCTCTGTTTATCTTGGTCGAATGCTTTACACAAATAATTATTTCCAAGGTAAATATTGTGAAAATCCAGATTATTTGCTCAAGAAATGAAAGAATAACTGCGGGAGCACATCAACAGCCTCTGAATCTGTGGGAATTCAGGGATGCAGTAGCCCCTTTTACAGGGGGGCTGGGTTTGCAATTCATGAAGGGCAGAGCGGCTGCATTTTTCTATCCTTATACGTGCCCTGCAGCCAGGGCCACGAGGAGGTTTGTCCCCAGCCCTCGGCCGGTTCGTTAAGACGTGTGTGTGCTCGGCTTTAAGGCCCGTTTTCCACCTCGGCTGCTGCCCGCGGAGTGCACGCTCCGGCAGGTTTAGGGGAACATGAGATCTCGGGCCGCCTGCGCTCCCAGCCCCGCAGAGAGACCCAGTGATTCTCTGTTTATCTTGGTCGAATGCTTTACACAAATAATTATTTCCAAGGTAAATATTGTGAAAATCCAGATTATTTGCTCAAGAAATGAAAGAATAACTGCGGGAGCACATCAAAGTGGCGGATCTGCTCTGCAAGCAAGAGGCTTCCTCCTCGGTTATTGGGAGCCCCGATGCTTATGCCCCGAGAGCTGGTTTGAGATGGCCAGGGCTGATTTGCAAAATCAACTTCAGACAGAGTTTTTTCCACCCCCAGCTCCGGTGCCCAAATGAGATTTGTGAATTAATTAAAAACCCGACCAACTGCAGGGGGAAAAACAACAAAGACACAAAAAGCTGCAAGGCTGAGCCCGTGCCAGCTTGGGGGGAGCCAGGACCCCACTCTGCCCCCCCGGGCACTCGCATGCCTGGAGACTGTAACCCTGCAACCCCCCCTGCGCCCAGTGCTCAGCTCCCTCTGCGGGTGTGGATCTGGCCCTGCGCAGGATGGGTGCAACGGGCAGGCACCAGGTCGGGGCTGAGGACAGGGATGCGCCCGAGGACCTCGCCGGGGACGTCTCCATCCTCAGGGATTTCCAAGCCTCAGTAAATAAGGAGCTGGGTTCTTAGCTCGCAGATGGATAACGTGGCTCTCGGGGGCTCGGAGGAGCTGCTCCGGCGTCAAAACCTGCCCAGGTCAGTGGGAAGACCCGAGTGATGCCAGCGGGGTCTGGATCAGGCCGTTGTGCGGGGCCAGGCAGAAGTGGGGAGCCACGTCGGGGCTGGGGCTCGCACGTGATCGCTTCCCCGGCACGCGGGGGAAAACGAGCTACGGACCCTGGGGCATGTGAGCTTGAATTTCCATGCACGGCAGACAGGGCCCTTTGTTTTTAAGGTCTCCTCTGAAAGTTTATTGTTATTATTATATTAAATCCCTGTAACACTGGACTGGTTTTACTGCAAAAGCAAGATTTGGCAAACGTTGCCTTTCTTTGAAAGTTAAAATAATAGCATTAAAAAAAAACACAGGTATTTATGAAGCTTTGGAGGGAAATATTTTACCTTGTAATTTGAATCCATTCTAACTCTTTCCAGTGTTTTGTGGGCTTAAAAAAAAGTCTTTAAAAATAAAATCGAATGATGTGATAACTGATGCCATGAAAGTACAAAAGAAAATTAATCATCTCAGGCCATTAACATCCAGAGATCCAGACTGGGACACACTTAAAGCATCCCGGGATCCCCTGTTTATTGTGTCTCGGAGACTTCCAGATCTCACATGTTCGGTTTACAGTGGGAAAAGGGCTTTCCTTTGCTCTTGGCTGGCAGGGTGAGCCCAGCCGGGGCTGCTCCCCTCGCCCCAAACGCCGCACCCGGGCAGCACCCAGCGTGGTGAGGGGCTCCGTGCCCCTGCACTGCCCCAGGGTCCCACCGCCACCGTCCCTCCCCACCGCTCCCCGGTGCACGGAGGAGCGAGGCTGCCTGGAAAGATGATCTCAGCCCTTATAGGATCCATATGTGCTGCCGTGTCGGGAGCACCTGCTGCTGCCTGCGAGCTCCAGGAGGACGGTGGGGAGCAGGGGGGGGTGCGTGCTT
>NW_008795919.1:1617852-1619274 GCF_000699145.1 Aptenodytes forsteri
GGGCAGGGCAGAGGTGGGGAGCCACGTCGGGGCTGGGGCTCGCACGTGATCGCTTCCCCGGCACGCGGGGGAAAACGAGCTACGGACCCTGGGGCATGTGAGCTTGAATTTCCATGCACGGCAGACAGGGCCCTTTGTTTTTAAGGTCTCCTCTGAAAGTTTATTGTTATTATTATATTAAATCCCTGTAACACTGGACTGGTTTTACTGCAAAAGCAAGATTTGGCAAACGTTGCCTTTCTTTGAAAGTTAAAATAATAGCATTAAAAAAAAACACAGGTATTTATGAAGCTTTGGAGGGAAATATTTTACCTTGTAATTTGAATCCATTCTAACTCTTTCCAGTGTTTTGTGGGCTTAAAAAAAAGTCTTTAAAAATAAAATCGAATGATGTGATAACTGATGCCATGAAAGTACAAAAGAAAATTAATCATCTCAGGCCATTAACATCCAGAGATCCAGACTGGGACACACTTAAAGCATCCCGGGATCCCCTGTTTATTGTGTCTCGGAGACTTCCAGATCTCACATGTTCGGTTTACAGTGGGAAAAGGGCTTTCCTTTGCTCTTGGCTGGCAGGGTGAGCCCAGCCGGGGCTGCTCCCCTCGCCCCAAACGCCGCACCCGGGCAGCACCCAGCGTGGTGAGGGGCTCCGTGCCCCTGCACCGCCCCAGGGTCCCACCGCCACCGCCCCTACCGTCCCTCCCCACCGCTCCCCGGTGCACGGAGGAGCGAGGCTGCCTGGAAAGATGATCTCAGCCCTTATAGGATCCATATGTGCTGCCGTGTCGGGAGCACCTGCTGCTGCCTGCGAGCTCCAGGAGGACGGTGGGGGAGCAGAGGGGGCTCTGGCCTTGCTGCGCCCCGGGCAGGGCTCAGCCGTCCCGCCTGCGGGCATCTGAGCCAGGCGGCTGGGAGCCTTTTCCACGCAGCCCCTTATCTGTCACGGAGCGGCACAGACCCTGCAGCCCCCACCAGACGGCCGGGAAGCACGGATGGGGGAGGCAGTGGGGAAAAGGAAGGGGTCTGGGTCCAGGGCAGGGATCAGAGGGGACCTGCCCTGCTCCTGCCTGGTGAGCATCACCCATGGGATGCCCAGAGGGGCGGCCTGGAGAGAGCTCTGAGCGTAGGATGCCTTTGCTGGTCTTGCCTCTTAGCAGAGAGATGCTCTTTGCCCAGCCAGGCTTCATTTTCCCGCAGCCCTGGGTAAGTGGCACCAAGCAGTGGGCACCCGAGGGACGGAGGCAGGTCCTGGGGGCTCGTGCATGGCCCCAAGCCTTGGTGCATCCCTCCTCTTCCAGCAGCATCCGCTGGGACAGACCCCCCCCCCCCCCGCCCCCCCCCCCCCCAGCAGGCTCGGCACTTCCCTTCCCGGCACAGCCAGAGCCCAGCTCCCAAATCGGAAACGTCCAGCCACTGCTC
>NW_008795919.1:1619380-1623388 GCF_000699145.1 Aptenodytes forsteri
CATCCTCTTTCCTCCCCCGGCCAGGCGATGAGCCGGCTCCGGCGCCGGGGCCACATCCTGCACCACGCTGGTTGAGGCATTCCTGCACCCCGCGGGCCTCTGTGCAGCCGCTGGTTGGCAACCTCTGTGGAAGCTAAATATAAACCCAACAGCACTCTGAGCTATTCCGTGCCAGCCAAGCCAGAGCGCTGCTGACATTTCAGCTTAAGTCGAGAGCAAGTACCGTGCTCGGGTGTCAACCAAAACTGCTCAGCCCTTTCCCTACCCCAGGTGCTCTGGTGCGTGGCTGAACCACGATTCACACCATTTTTCAGGGTATTCTCACTCCCTGATATTTTGTATTTAATTTTAAATGCATTACATTGGCAGTATAAATACAGTCACCTCGGCCTCCTGCTTGAAACAGAACAAAGCAGCGCCGATGCTGAGAGCTCGGGATGGATGGGGACTGCAGGCAGGTTTGGGAAGTATCGGGGTATTCCCCCCACCTGCACTGCTAACATGTCAGGACGCATCGCAAAACCCCGCTGCCCTTCCAGGATGTTTCTAAAAACTCAGGATGCATTAAAACCCGGGCATTGTCCCAGCTCCATCGCGCAGGCTCGCACAGGCCACGCTGCAGCCGTGCACCCGCACACGTGCACCCGGAGCACCCGCAGCCCCACGTGCTGCCTGCCCGCCCGCCCGCAGCCGGAGCTGAACCGTGCCAGGACACGACCCTCCCTGGCTCTGGCGCAGCCCCGGCTCGGCGTGCGGGTCCTCCTCTCCCTGATTTGGACATTTCTTTTTTCCAAAGGTGTTTCCCACTCATCTTTTCCAGCAGCGGCGGGATGGGCAAGACCCTGAGTGCTCGGCTCTGCCACAGTATCTGATGAAAACACAGTTTGAGCCTGCCTTCTTTAATGATTCCCTTTGAAATGTTGTTGCTTCCGCACATCCCCCTTCGGGGTAGAATATTAAGCAAGAGCAACTCGGCTGGAAATTCAGATTGTTTTCGTGTCTGTTTTCATTTACATTTTAATGATAGAGAAATCTTAGAAATCAGGCTATTTGCAGCATGGCTCCTCAAAAGAAAAGGGGAAAAAAATCACCTGCAACCATCTAACCTTTGCCTTCTGCAAACGGCACCAGGAGCTGGGGATCACCAACAACTTTCTGCATGAAAATGCTCTTTGCCCCCTTTTCCTGCCCAGGCAGCAGGGATTTCAGTGGGCAGATACCGGCTCTCGGGCATCGCCGCAGTCGCAGGGGCTTTGCCCAGGTGCAGCACCAAGGCGCGGGCACGCTGGGTGGTTTGGGTGCTGGTGAAGGGGATGTGCTGCGAAGGGGTGAGCAGCCAGGTGCTCTCTGTTCGGTGTGGTTGGGTGCTGGAGCCAAGGGTGCTGGGTGCTGCTCCAGGAGCTCGCTGCACCCGCAGGAGGAGGGGGAAAGGGGTCCAAGACGTGCCCAGGTCTCACCGCCTGCCTTGGGCAGAGGTCGGGGGGATTTTCCTGCAGGGATCCACCCCGCGACGGCAGAGCCCTATCCTGGGAACCGGCCGCGCTCAGTGCCTCGCCAGCAGCCCATGGCTCTTCGGATGAGGTACAGGGATCCAGGCCTGCCCGAGAAAACAGCTGGGAGTAAAGATCACTAGAAGAGAAGCAATAAACTCTCGGTTATTCTTCTGCCATTGAGGCCAATCAAGCTGCAAAGAGTGCCCCAAGGCCAGTTGTACATCATTATTTCATAGCGCGTTCCCCGTATGATGTAGTGGCTGTCTTGCTGGAGGGAATGCCTTCCTGGTTTTAAGCATCAGCACTGAAATATCTAGAGCCCTGGAACCACCGTTTTGAATCCCAGAAGCCTCGATGCTGTACTTTATTCCTCCAAGGGGATAATAATCCAAGTGCCACGCAAGCTGGCTGTCTATGAGCATTTGATTGAGGGCTTAAAAACAAAGGTTCTGCTTGGATGGCCAAGAAACACCTACCCAGTCCCAGACGGGGCTCGCTGCAAAGGTCTGCTGGCTCCTTTTGTCCGGGACGGGGGAGATGATGCCCCGGGGGCTGCTGCAGGTTAGGACGGGGCCGGGGGCTGCCGAGGATGGGCTCCAGCTCAGCCGTGACACGTGTGGGACCGTGGCATCGCCGCTGCCACCCTCTGCAGACACGAACCCCTGGGGCTGCAGACCCCGGGGGGAGCCAGGCTCATCCCGGCTGGAAGCAGCGGCCCCCCCGGGGACGGCCGGACTGGCTGTCGAGCTCCCCGCAGGCCTGGGGACGCTGCGTGCCGCTGGAAGCGGAGGAAGGCTCAGGTCGGGGTGGGTGGAGGGAGGCTCCCAGCTTATCTGTGTTTAGATTAAAACCGAAATGCCAGCTCTGAACAACCCCGGCTTGGCTGCGTTCACGGGCTCTATCTGTGTTTTCCATCTTGGAATCTCCATTTTTCTCTATCCTGCCTTAATTTCTCTGCTCTCTGGACAGGGCCGGGAGGGAGAAGGCAGCTTCCAGTTCCCAGTCATGGATGGAGGCTGCATTTTGCACTAGAGCAAAACAACAAATAAATGCATTTGTTTTTTTTTAATTCTGTTGAGGGCTCAGATAATTTTATTTTGCCTTCCAAAAGTCTCCTTCCACCCCATGGCTCCAGCTCTGCTCTGCAAGTGGCACCATCTGTATTTTTACATTTGAGTGATGCTGGCGGGAGGAGCGACTGCTGCCGGTGAGGGGGAGAGCACCGTGCCACCGGGCTGCGCCAGGACCCGAGCAGCGTGGATCCGATAACCATGCGGGCCCTTTCGTCTGCTGAGCTGTGGGAGATTTTATTTCTCAAGCCATCTGAAAACTTTTCAGGGTAGGGAGATCCAAGCTGACTTTCCATCTGCGGGAGGGTGAGGAGGGGGATGCAGAGCCCGCACAGGCACGGGGGCACGCACGCCCCGGCAAACCCGCTGAAACACGGCGGGTAAGACGGAGGCGCAGAGAGAAATGGAAACTTTTTAAAAATTCATGAAAAACGAGGAATAGAAAGACGAATTAAGAGAAGCCAGTAGCGTTGGGCTGAGCCTGTTTGGTGTTGATACTGTGCAGAATTAAGCCACACTGGTCTTTCTTGTGGCCAGAGGGTAAGAAAAGGGCTCCCAGTGGAGAGGACCCAGCCTGGCGCTGGCGATGCTGAGCGGGGATTGATAACCCGGTGCGGGGGGGGCGGCGCGGCTCTGCCGGATGCTGCTCCAGGCAGAAAAGCCTGCATTTATCCCAGCGATAGCAGCCAAGCCAGCGCTGCGGGCCTTGGGGGTAAAAAAGGCTTAAAACCCCATCCTTCATTCATCAGGCAGCTGAGATGGAGAGGGGGAGGAGGGGAAGACAAAAATAATGGAGAACGAATTAAGAGTTGGGGGAAATGGGGGGGTGCCGTGCCATGGACGAAGGGCTCAGCCCTGCCCGGACCCTTGCCCCCAAAACCAGCAGCGGGCAGGAGCCCGGGTGGGGAGATGCCCACCCTACGCCGTCCCCAGGAGGGGATCAGGACATACCTTTGAAACCCAGCTGAGATGTCACTTTGCAATCCCCAAATAATATGCCTCCCCAATCCCTGAGCCACCCACGCCACCTCCGCGGATGCTGGCGGGCAGGGGGGCAGCGATGGGTGCTGAGGTCTGGGGTCCCTTCGCCTGCCGTCCACCTCCTGCACCCCGGTGATGCTGGGCAGCTACCGGGAATTTTGCAGGCAGGGGAAGGAGGGGGGAAGGTTCATCAGTCACTTCTCATCGAGCAAATAATGCAATGTGACAGCAAAAGGCTGCTGAGCACAGCTAAGAGGGGATGCACAACTCTCCCGCACAGAAAGAAACCCGCCATGCGGAGACAATGCTGCCTGACAGCGCAGGCAGCGGGCAGGCAGGGACTGTGTTGCTGCTGCGTGGCTTTGCCCACAGCCCCCAGCTTTTTGGGACATGCTCGTGTCGGGGTGGCTCGCCATGGAAAACTTTCAAAAGGACTGTTGCACACTGGAAGAAAACCGAAAACC
>NW_008795919.1:1626585-1636090 GCF_000699145.1 Aptenodytes forsteri
CCCGCCGCAGCAGCGGGCTGGGGTGGGCAGCGGGGAGGGGACCGGGGGTCTCGGAGCTGGACATGCTCATCACTGGGACATGCCGACCTGCTGGGAAGCAGCCTGCCCCCCCCCAAAACGCCCTGCCCGCAGTGGGGAGGTTTCTGCTGCCTGCGTGGCTTTGCCCACAGCCCCCAGCTTTTTGGGACATGCTCGTGTCGGAGTGGCTCGCCATGGAAAACTTTCAAAAGGACTGGGTTTGGTTGCACACTGGAAGAAAACCAAGTTTTAAAACCTTGAACATTTGATGAAACAGTTCTTGTTCCCTGGCCAGCCCCACTTCTGAGCCCATCGATGCAGGGCCAGAAGGGACCATGATGAAAATCAAATTTGATGTCTTACCCGGCATGGGCCAAAGAAACTCACTCAGTACCTTCTCCACCAGCCCCGCAATTTCTGACAGCAGCATCGCTTTCGGGAAAGCATCCGTCATCTCTGCAGCTATGAATGAGGCCTTGGGCACATCAATTAACTTCTCGCACCCTCCCAGGTGCAAAATGGGGATGACCATTGCAGGTCTAAGAGCAGATTTAGAAATCCCCCTCCCTATTACTCTTTATGGGATCGGACATCTAAAGGACATTCAGGAACCTGCTGGACCCCAGGGAAGACCCTCTCTGGGTGCTGGGAATGAGCTGTTAGCACCCCATGGCGGTCACCCGATGGCCATGCTGGTCACCCACCCAAGGAGCAGAAGTGCCACTGCCTAACTTCTCCCCGTTGACAAGGGAGTCTCCTGCCAAGTTGCTTAGCAGGGTCCAAAGCACTAGGATTGCACTGTGGAAATAATTCAAATTAGGCATGCGTGTAATTACAGCTATTTTATCCAAACAGGAGGAGCTGGAACATCACTGGGTATCTAGGGAATCATCGCGCTAGATGCAAAGTGCGAAGCAATGTGGCGGATGGGGGACACGCTCGCCCCCCCCAGCAGCACGATGCCAACCTTGCCCAGGGCTGCCCGGTGGGACAGTGTGACAATAACCGTCCTGAATCTGCGGCACTGGCTTGGGCATCCCAGCCAAGCTAACTCCGGCAGCTGCGTCCTGCCTCCCGAAGGCAGAGCCTTCGTCCTTCTCCTCCTCCGCTGTCCCTCCCGTGGACATGGTACATCATGGTGGGACAACTGTCCAGGCAGTGGGTATCCACTGAGGGCGTCTTGCATCCTAAATGCTTGGAGATGGCACGCTCATGTCCCATCCTGCTCATTTGCCACCTCTTTTCAAGCCCTGTCGGAGGAGGGCTTTCTCCTCCCTGTCCTCTCCGCCACTCAATTTTTCCTCTCTCCCTCTAACTTTATTATTTAGTTTTCACTCTTATTCAAGGGTTGGGCATTCAGGGGATGAGGCTTGGCTGAAGAGATGCTGTGAGAAATAAAGACGTGCTGTTGCGCCCGAGGCTCTCGCAGGGGAGCTGGGGTCCCCCGAAGGTCCGTTTGTCCAGACTGCGGTGAGCTGGTGTGCCTCGGGCAGGGCTGCATCCCTGCCTGCACCGCCGGGCTGAAGCGTGCATCTCCCTTGGCAGCTCATGTGCGGAGGACAAGGCCGTGGCAGCTCCCGGCTCTGGGACCTGGCAACTGGAGAGGTCAGGTCCAGAGACCTCCCGGGACTGCAGCAGGAGGCACCAGGAGAGGCGTCGCTCGAAGCTGATCGTGCTCCTCCAGGCCAGCCCTGCTCCGGTTCAGCTCTGAGCAGGTTTTGCGTGCCCTGGGTTGTTTTTTTTTTTTTGCTTGGAACCAGCCCAATCCACCAAGTTTTGCATGATTTTCTGCCTCCAGCTCCAGGCTCTCCAGAAACTCAGCCTCTCAGCTTGTGCCAGGTGCCAAAACTGCCCCAGAGGCTGCTCGGGAGTCGCCAGCTCGAAGCCTGGGTGTGAGCCTTGCCCCGTGCTCAGCAGCAGCCCTGTGGCTGCGGGGACGAGGTGGAGACGGAGCCTGGGGCACAGGCTCGTCCCCGGTGCTTGGGCAGCTGTGGCCGTGCCGGCATGGAGCGTGTCAGAGCAGGTTTCCCGCAATAAAGGTGAAACTCGCAGGGAGCTTCTCTCAGATGAAAGGCAGCCCCTGGAGCAACCTTTCCTCAGGAATTACCCTGCCGATTAATCTCTCCTGAAGTGACTGGTGATAAATGAAGTGATTAAGGGACTGACCTGCCAGTGGGGTTGGATTTTTTGGAGGGGGCAGGCAGAGAGGGATGCTCTCCTCTCCTCTCGCCACGTTTTGGGCTCTTTTGCAGACCCGGCACCTCCTAAATCTGTATCACCGTACCAGCCCTTGCTCCTGCAGCTCAGGCTGCACTGGGAGAAGGTCGTCTATGGCCACTGCCATGAGGGGTCTGTCCCAGCTCAGAGGGGGCCGGGGGGATTCGGGGAGAGGGTACGGAGCCGGGACAGTCCTGGCAAGCCCGGAGCAGACCCCGTGCAGGCGGAGGGGTGGAGGGACGGGGGTGCTGCTGCTCTCAGCTGCGTTTGGTGGTCCCTGCGTGTACTGGGGGCTAATGCGTGTGAAAAGCAGATTTATTTTTGCCTACGTTTCATATTCTTCACGCTCCACGGCGGGAGACAAAGGATCAGCTCTTCAATGGAGTCCTGAGAATAAACCTTAAACCTCATCAAATCCAATCCGGCAATAAAAATTGCCCGAACAAAAGGCCGGGGACTAAGGGTGGTGGCGGGGGCCTTTTCGCCATGATAACAAGTTTTCACAAGACTGTTTATCCACACAATTTGGAACGACACTTAAAATCTCTAATCCCAATAGGCATGAAAGTGCTTGTCCTGAGCAAGCAGGTGGATTGTCCCAGAGCGGCCGAGTTGCCAATGATGCTCAGTGGCCGCCGCGGTGCCCGTGGGGGTCACGGGGAATGTGCTGAGACGGGGCAGCTGCAGCCTGAATGCCTCTCTTCAACCTCAAAGCCTCGGCTCCTCTCCCCCCCCACCCCTCTCCATCCCACCCCCTATTCAACCCGGTTTTAAAAGGCAGCAAAATGGTTACAAGGTTTAAAGCAGAGGCGAGCAAAATGCTCCACAATGGGGAGGACAAAGGAGTGCTGCGGGGCTGGTCCCTAATCCAGCGCCCATGGCAATGCAGCCCGGACCCTGTGGCTGCGAGGATTAAACCCGCTGCCAAGGGGAGGGTTTAGCGGCAGGGCTGGAGGGGGTGCGGAGGAGTGTGTTCCCCGCCCCCCAGCCCACCAGAAGGGGCTTTCTGCAGCAAGAGCCCTCTGGGGTGGTCGTCCCCTCCCGGGGGCTCGATGCAGGAGGTGGGGTGGAAGCAGCGAGGCAAAACGGGGGAACTGCTGCCCCTCTTTCCCCAGGGGGAGCAGTGCCGCTTCTCGGGCTGGCGTGGACCTCGTGGAGGCTGGAGGTGGGATGCTGGGAGCCAACTGAGGATGCAAAACCACTGATGCAGTTGGGCTCAGCAGAGATGCTGAGGGTGGAGCAAGAGCCACCGTGTCCCCAGCAGCCTCTCTGGCCCCGGGGAATAATTGCAACAGCCTGGGGAACCGCAGAGCAGGATCCAGCCCCAGACACATCCCGCAGCCGAGTCCTTGCACCCGGGGGTCCCCCTGGACCATCCTAGGCGGCTGCTGCTGTTCGTTACTGCCCATCTGCGGGCACCCGTGGTGAGCCCGTCGATGCTGCACGTGAGAAAGACTAAGCATAAAGACATGAATGAGCTGAAAAGAAATTGCAGAGAGCTGCATCAAGGGATGAAAGAAGTGAGCCAGGACCGACAGACAGCGTGGCCACGGGGCCGAGTCATCATGCTCCGGAGAGTTCTTTTGGCACCGTGGGATGGGCAGTGGGTGCCCTTTGGGCACGACTGCCATATCTGACACAGTTTAATAAATGTCTGTTGCTGGTCACAGTGGGTCACAGCCCCCGCCAACACCCTACCAACCTCTAATTGTTTTCCACAAAGAAATCCTTTATTCCTCCTGTTTTTACACAAAATCCTGTAAAGTGTTAATAGCAAACGGCCACACAAGGCTACAGCGACGGGGTATTTCCCCTCCGGGGCAGGGACGGGGTGAGCCACAACCTCCCAAGACCAGCAGTCCTGTAACCGCTGGGACCGGTGACTCGGGATGCCCACACGCCTTTCCCCACGCATCCCAAGACCTGCAGCCTCGCGGCATCCAGCACAGTCTCGGCTCCTGGTGCACGCTGCCCACCCTCATTTTAAGAAAAGCTCCTTTCTCTGGGTCTGACATTCACCCCATCACCCAGGAAAGGAGCCTTCGCTCCCCATAGCATCAGGCTTCTCCTCTGTCTAAAGTTGGTCTTGAAATTAAGGTAATTATTTTCACAGTCTCTGCTTCTGCATTGGTGCTCCTGTGTTATCTGCCAGAGCAAGGCGTCGTGCCCACCCGGCGCGCGCAGCAGACGGCAGGGGCTGCTAATCCCTTTAGCACCCCATAACTATCACCTAGACAGTAACGGGGCTTGGGATGAAACCAAACTGACATCCCTTTCGCATGTGGAAGCGAGGAGAGAAGCATTGGAGGGTCCTTGCTGGGAAGCAGGGGGGGCTTGGAGCCCACTCGGGCGCCGTGGGGTGTTGGGGGACGCGTTACGGTGGCAGTGACACGTCCCACCGGCTCCTCGCTGGCGCTCAGGGCGGATGAGTGTTAGCACAACGCCACCAAACCATGTCTGCGGGTGACAACTGTGGCAACCCTAACTAGCACTGCTGCCCAAGCCCCGCACCCCGCACCTGCTGCAAACTGGCTGTGGTCAGGGCACGGCTTGTCTGCGATGGAAACCACGGCTGTGCTCGTGGTCGACAGATGCCCTGGGTGTCCCAGGGGTGGCTGGGACATCCTGGGGGAAGGACGTTAGAGGAGGGGTGGGGGATGTGCTGCATCCCACTCCCCAGGGCTCAGGTGTGCCACAGTCCCCGGCTTCAGTTCCAGCCCGGGATGCTCCGAGGCTCCTGCTTGCTGCAAAGAGGCATTTAATTACCGTCAGCACCAGAGTCCCACAGCATGCAAACTGCTCCCTCCTCTCCCCAAAGACGGGCCGGGGGCAGGTCAGGGCTTGGCGCTGTTTTCAGACACAGAGCTGCGATCCAAAGGGAAGGACAGAGATCCTGGGAGCACGCCGTGATCGCCCGCGTCAGTGCAGCGTGGCTTGTTTTTAACCGGCAGGTAGTGGAGGGCGTGGGCAGCGACTCCACGCCTGCACAAAGCTGCCCAAGGTATGTCTGGTGAGGAAAAAGCTCAGACTGAAAATCTCTTCTGTGCACAATTGTGGACACTGGAACCGTGTTTCGACACACTCAGTCTGAGCCAGGCCATCCTCTCCTTCCCTAAAATAATCCACATTTAAAACCACCTCTGTGAAACCAAAGCAAAAGCAATACCGTATTTGGCCAAGTTGTATATTTTTTCCTTCCCAAGTTCATGGCAAAATGAAAGCACTTGAATAAAGTTGAAAAAAAAGACAGTGAGGTTGTGCTTTAAATTAGCATTAATTTACAAAGCCCAGACAGACCCGCTAAGCAAATTGTGCCCATTAATATATTAACAACAGATTTTCCCCTACTGCTCCTTTGGGTCCAGAGTGTAAACAGGGGCTGGTGATTAAGGCTTTTTTTTTTTCTTCTAAGAGCCTCAATGACCAGGCTGGACCCGGCGCAGCATGCCCACGGCTGCCTGCTTTCGGGACGGTGTCAGGGTGACCTCAATAAAGTAGGTGACCACGGCACCTCTAATCCCCTCTTTTAATTGATTACTCTCACCCAGCCCCTGAGGCCATGAGAATGGGGGACCCACCCTCTATAGATTAGCACCCTTTAGTTTACAGATCAGCCACTTTTTCAGTCCTTTGCCCTGCAGCAATGCATGAAAATAACACTAATCTCATTAAGGACAGAAGGGAGCCCTTCAAATTTTATTAATAATGGGAGCAGACAGGGAGAGAGCCGGGCTCTGGGTCAGATTTCAAAGCCGGGGAAGTGGCAGGAGCTTTCCAAGGACCTGGTTTTGGCAGGGAAGAATTTTTTTGCCATGTTTCAGGCCAGGTCTGGAGGCTGCGGAAGCTGCCGGTGGGCAGCGAGGGGACAGGGATGACTCCAGGAGCACTGAGGATTGCTGAGCACCTGGGAACCCCCCCGAGCAGAGAAGGGCAGCGCTCCAGCTCTCTGCTCTGGGGCAGGCTGGTTTGGCTGCTCTGGGGCTGCTCCAAACTATTTTCTTGCATTGCACATGGCTGTCTTCCTTGCAGCCCCCTTCAGCCCCCAGCTGAAGAATTTCTTAAATGACTGCAAGATCTCATCACCTGGAAAAAACTGACAAATGAGACCTTAAGCTTTAAATGCCAGAATGAAGAGGCCCACATTAAAGAAGAGATTGATTTTCAAGGCTAAAGCAGCATCATGGCCCTGGTTTTGGTGCTTTTATGACTTTTAGGTAGGATTGCAGAGTTCCTTCTATTGCTACCTTTGCTGCTGGCGTCTGCTCAGATTCTGGCTGTATCCACCAGCAAGGCTGGCAGCACACAGCCCCCAGCCCAGCATCCCTGACCTGAGAGGAGGCTGCAGAGGCTTGGCATGCATCAACTGGACAGGAAAGCAAAGCTTTGCTCATCTCTGAGCAGGACAGACCTCTGGGATTCTCCCTCCATTTACTTTTCCATCAGCAGGAATAGGACAAGCCCCCTGGGAAAAGATGTCCCATAAGATCTGCACCATTAACCCACTCCCCATCCAGCAAGAGCAGAGCACAGAGGAGCAGCCCACCTTGCAAACACCCCTGGACTGCAGGGGCAGCTGCCAAGTTGTCCATCCACCCCCCCCCCCCAAAGAAGAAGCTTCTAGCTCAGTGCAAAAGCTTCTGCTTGTGCTGTGCCTCCTATTTATGCTCCTTTTCCTCCTGCTGCCCAATTATCACCCTGTTAAACTGCACAGCTGCAGGGGCTTTCATCTTCAGGCTTCTGCACTGCAGGTTTTAATCCGACCTCACACCACTGGTGTTAATGGGAGTTGTAGGATCAGTCACCCTCTGGAGACTGAGCTCCTGCTCTGCGGAGGGGTGGGCTCCTGGAGGGGCACCTCCATCTGCCCAGACTTTTGCCAGAGCGAGGTATTAATTAGCGGGGAGGAACCCAAAGGACGGTCTGAAACCCCAAGGACCAGAGCAGCGCGGTCCCCGTGAGCTAATGCTGTGCTACCCCACGGGGCTGTGGTTCAGGGCTCGGGGAGAAACCCTGGAGTGGGACAAAGGCTGACCATTGCTGCAGCCCGAGGGGGGAACGGCTCCTGGGGGCTTCGAGGGGCCGCTGGCACCCAGCTCTGGACTTGCTATGTGCAGCTTGCTTCACCTTCCCCTTCCCTTGCCGTGGGACGGGAGACAGAACACCTTTGTCAAGTGCTTTCAGATCCAGGGGTTTGAAGATCTATAAAAGCGATGAGCAGGCTGTTAGCGCTCCAGCGGAAGCAGTTTATGAGAGATCACCCAATTTCTTTTAAGCTGCCTGAATCCCCACAACAAAGGCCATGCATTTTTAAAGCATATTCCACATACAGTGTTCCCAGGCTGAGATGCACTTTAAGGGACGAGCCTTGATTTACTACCTGACTTCAAACAGGAGACGACGGTACAAATGCTTTTGCGCCAGCTGAGCCTGCTTTTGCAGAAGCAGGACCTGGTGCTGCCAGACCCGAACTCTGCGGCCGGGATTTCCCAAGCAGCCTGTGAGATCGGGGCGCTGGGACCCCTGACCACCCCTGTGGAATGCTGTAAATCCCGGGGGATTTGCAGAGACCGGGGAGGCGCCTGCGAGATGGCTGGACGCAGAGGGAGGATTTCCTTGAGTTACTGACACGCGTGGGGCTGGAGCATCCCCTGCCTTGCTGCTGGCACTCGTTGCTGCACGGACCACGCGGGGGGAGCTGCCCCAAGTCCGTGGGGCTAAATCCCCCGTAGGGTGGGAAGAGCCACCCGGCATGGCTCACACCGATGCGCTAACCCCCCAACGGGGCTGGCTTTCAGGCTGGGTGTTTGGGGTGTAACACCAAGGGTTTGAGGGGGGCTTGGAAGGAGGATGAGACCGAGTGAGAGAGGAGGGAGGGTCCCAGGCTGTGATCCCTCCAGGCCTAACCTAATCACCATCGCTCTGCATTATTACCCTGCCTAACGTGGCATGCTTTTAAATAAAATATGCAAAGATTTCTCAAATTATTTCCCCGGGGCAAGTGCGTTTTCTATCTTCGCTCGTGCATGTTAATCTGAAAAATGCAAATTCCGCACACACCCCCATCTGTTGGGGCTCGGCCATTTATTAACTTTTTTTTTAATGCAAAATGTTTCTTTCTTTTTTATATATATGAAAAAGCAATGAGTTTTGTTATCTCTGCCCCTATTTTATTTCATTTAGAGAAAACAGGTTTTAATGGATTAAAAAAAAATAAAATAATAAAATGGCCCTGAGGTGGCAAGGATTACGACTCACTCAACACCGGAGTTTTAATCAGAGATTGGCATTGGGGAGGATTATGGCTATGAGAAGGCTGGGCCTGTTTTAAGAAGAAATGCTAATGTTCAGGGGACAAGATTTACTTATTTATTTATCCGGGCTGACTTTGATACTCCGGGCTGAGCTGACAGCACATCCTGAGAGGCCGGCAGCCTCCCTGTGGCTGCCCGGTCTTTGGTGGTGCATCCCCTGGACTGCAGGGCTGTGCCCGTCCCCATCCCCATCGCCTGCCCAGGGTGATGACCAGCGCTCAGGGGGTGACGGTCCCGGGGGGCAGCGGTGCCACCGGGAGCCAGAGCAGCACGTGGTGACCCGCGAGCAGCGCCTTCATCTCCATCGTTAGGGCTCCTTTGCAAAATCATTAAAAACATCAAGAAAAAAGCAACCACAAACAAAAAAAGGGGGGAAGAAGGACCCCAGCGCAGTGTTTTCCCTGACAAGAACCCGATCTGACAGAGCTCGGCGTACTGAGTGTAATTGGCAGCCTCTGCCCAGGAGAGGCCCACGGACAAACTTGCTCCAAGACAAAATGATGCCCTGTCCCCATGCCTCCGGGTCGCGGCAGCCAAGGCTGCGGTGGGCGGCGAGATGGGGACTGCGGCTCCGGCACGGCCGCCTTGGGGAACATCAGCCTTCACCTGAGTAATGAGACAAAAACCAGGGAAAACACACATAAAAAGGAAGGGAAAGAGAAACTCTTAGGAAATAAGATCAAAGTCCTGCCTTCAAAAATGTCCTGCAGCTACGAAGAAACCCAGATAGCCCTAATTGCAGCAGCCGCGCAAGCGCTCGGCGCAGCACGGGAGCAAGTGCCGGCCATGCAGTGGAGGACGGGCTTGGGGGGACGCTGGGGTCCCAGCACCCAGCCGGGGGGGACAGGAACACCAGGGTGACGCTGGGTTTGCTTTTTTTTATTTTGGAGTACTCCTGCCCCCATTCCCACAGGCCCATGGAGCTTGGGAGCGATGTGCAGATGAGAAGAAAAGCGGTG
>NW_008795919.1:1636109-1638490 GCF_000699145.1 Aptenodytes forsteri
GGCGAGGGTGAGCAGCGTCCACGCCAGCCACCTTTAAAGCGGCTTCTTCTGACAGTGCCTGTGCATGCAACTGCAGGAGACACGGGGAAAAATAAGCCCTAAATCTCCTGTCATCTAGTTTGCAAGCCGGGGTGGGATGCTCAGTCATCAGAGCCAGTTGTGCAGTTTTTAGTGCATCCGTGCTGAATTCTCTATCTTAAACCAGCCCCCTGCTTGCTCACATACAGAATTACCAGATTTTATCGGGTCCTGTAGAAGAGCCCCGGCAGGGACCCACGGCACCAAACCCAGCGTGGAGCAAAGCTGCTCTCAGCCATCTCCACCGCAGCGACCCTGCGACCACCCGCGGTGCCCCGAGGCCAGGCGGCATTCCCGGCTCCGCTGCTGGCAGGCACGGCGTTTCTGCTCGGGCCGGTTATGGCTCCAGAGGCAGGCAGGGGCTGCGGCGCGAGCAGGAGTCCGCCTGCCTCCAGCACCCAAAACGCTGCCTGTCTCTTGCCTCGTGCCAGCCTCGCTCCCTCCTCTGCGATGGTTAATGAGCGCTCAGGAGCCAGGCTTGTCGAGAACAGGCAAGAGCTTCTTATTAATCGCTTTTGAACAGCTCAGCCCGAGTTTGCTCGGGCTTTGGGAAGAGCCCCAGTTCCTCTTCTGCCCTCGGAGGGGGCCAGTGCCTGGGCCACTGCTGGGGTGACGGCGGGACCTTGCCACAGTGCCAGCACCCACACTGTCCCCAGCTCCCCCTCCTGTGCCAGTTGACCGTGACTTTTCTAAGGGATATTCTTGTGTGGTTTTTTTCTTTTTCCCTCACTGGATGAACAAGCAGAGGGAAGCTGCTGGCTTCGGACACATTACACGTTTTTATTTTATTAAAATAGTTCCCTCTAGACATTTGAAAAAGAAACATTGGATAAAACTCATGGCCAACTGCTTGGACATGGCACTGATTAGAGAGTAGGTTTATGCATGGGAAATGGTTACAAAGGAGAACAGAAAAGGAGCTGCCCAGAGCTGCTGGGGGAAAAAGTCCCTCTTTTGGTAAACTGCAAAGAAACTCCAGAGCCGAAGCTCTCCCAGGCTTCCCTGTGCAAGGACCAAGTAACGGAACAGAGGGAGCCCAGCCCCAGCGTGGGGTGGTGGGGGACGGGGACGGCCCAGGGGGGGTCTGCCCGGGCTCGTGCGGGTGCCTGAGGTGTGCCGGGGCAGCTCCGGACAGCGTGGACAGCCGCTGACCTGGGCTGGCTATTGCAAACCCTCTCTGTTTATTAACATGTTCAGCGCACAGATTTATTCTGCAGGCAGACACTTATTGCTTGCCTTCAAACAGGGTCTGGCGCACGGTGATGGATGAGCCGACAGGTTTGCCTCCTCTTGCCGCTGTTTCTGCAGGTCCCATCTCCAGCCCTTCCTCTGCTGCGGGCCCTGCAGCACCCTGGTCCTCCAGCGCACAAGCAGCAGCCAGTCCCCAAGGTGGGGACGGGGGTCTGGGAGCCACAGCACCAATCCAGCCCGACCCCCGTGACGGATGTCAGGGTGCCTGGGTCCCCGCTGCGGCAGAGGGAAGCAGCTGGCTGGCCCTTTAAAGCCTTTTTTTTCCTCTCTTGTTAAAAGATGTCTGGGAGGGGAGCTGCCAATCTGAAAAATGATCCTTTCTTTTTTCCATTTTCTTCCTTCTCTCCTTCTAGCTTGTGCTCATCTGTTCAGGTGAACCGCAGGCACATTCATTAAATCTCTGTCTTTGACACCTCAGCTGCTTTGGAGCCCTAGGCTGCTCTTTCTCTTTCCTTTCTGTGTTTTTTTTTCCCTTTCCCCATCTCCAAGCCCGCCTGATCAGCACACTAAAGCAGCGAGAGCAAGCCGCAGAATAGTTAACTAAGCATAACTTTAACTGTGAGTTGCTGAGTGGCCGGTTTTGCGGAGGGCACTGGGTGCAGCTGCCGTCCCTGCCTGGGGACAGAGAGCATCAGGGCACCGTGAGATGCCACCGCCAGCACCGGGATGGCAAGGAGGGGAGCCGAGCACAGTGACGGCACAGCCTGCACCCAGCCAGTGCCCCAGGGCCGCAGCTGGCAGCCAAGGGCTTGGCTCACTCCGCTTCCCTCAGTCCCACTAAATCCTGTTACTGCCTGCAGGAGCTCCTTCCCTGCTCCCCTGGCCCCCCTGGGCTCCCCAAACCTGCCCGGGGCTTGCTGGACCTCCCTCTGCCCATCCTCCTTCCCCTCACGCACCCACTCCTCGCCTCTCACATAAATCCCATCCTGCTGGGGAGGCACCGAAACGGCTCAGCCCGCCGCAGATTTGCCGCTTGGCCAAGAGGGACAGAGCTCATCTCCCGCAGCGCGGCTGCGGCTGCCTCCGGATTGGGGTTTTCTGGGCCCCCCGGC
>NW_008795919.1:1638802-1656359 GCF_000699145.1 Aptenodytes forsteri
CTCCGGCCTGTGGATCGGCTTCTGATGGCCTCCCCGGCTGAGCGGGGCTGGGGCAGGGAGATAACCCGCCCGGCTGCCGCCAGGAATGATTTAGCCTTGGCTGCGCTGGCCACGAGCCGGGGTCCCCGCTGGCTGCTCGCAGCCCTGGAAAGCCCCGCCGTCGAGCAACGGAGGTGGCGGGGGAGATGAGATACTCTCCCACGGCCTTTGAATGTGGGATGAGGGATGGCCGTGGGCTCAGTGCAAAGGGGCAGGAGCAGAAAGCATCCCTTTTGAAGAGGCAGAGCCCCAGCGAGGAGGAGGGCAGGAGGGCTGGTGCCGGGGCCAGACACCTCGGGAAGACACGTGTCCAAATCCCAGCTCTCCCTGGGATGCAGCGTCTTGCACCCAGGGCACGGCAGGGCAGCGGGTCCGATGCAGAGACGCGTGTCCTGCCGGGAAGGGGATGAGCCTGGTGCAGAGGACAGGGGCCGAGCAGCGAGTGCAGCTCCGGGAGGCTCAGCAGGGCTGGGCCCTGTAAAGCTGTGAATTCCTGCAGAGTTTTGTTAGCGGGATCGGCGTGCAGCCTGGTGCCCTGCTCTGAATTAATTATCCACTGACAAGATTTCGCTTCTTTCCCTTTGTGTTATTTTAATTAACAGAGATCTCCTCCAAGCAAGCCAGCTGTCATGTAAATTGTAAAACTGTCAGCATGTACAGGAACTTAACAGGGATTTTAAGAAAGCCTTGCACAAAGGGATGTGCTACTTTCCCTTTTTGTTTTTTCGTTTGTTTTTTTTTTAATCTGGCACATTTGTGAAGTTGGAAAAAAGTGTGAAGGCTGGGGTGGATCTACAGATGGAGAAAGCCCAGCTTTTATTTTAGATCCATTTCTTGAGGCAGAAGTGAGGGGCAGAGGTACTGCCCAAGGACTTTTGATGTGGATCATTTTCTTGCAGCCGTGTGGATGTGGCGAGTCCCTGCAGCCTGGCCGTTCCTCCCAGCTCCCTTCCCCTCCGTCCGAGCAGACTGCAGGTGGGATGAGACCTGACATAGGAAGGGCTCAGCATTAAGTTAGGCAAAAGGAAACATCAATGGCTTTGCTATAATTAATCTGGTCTGTGTCCATTGCGGATTCAACCTCATCCGCATTTGTCCTGAGCTTGATGCGATTGCTTGTGCGGATGGCCAGCAGCTGAGCTGGCACCAGCTCTCCGGTCTCTGCTTCTGCACCCAGTTGTATCTAGTTGATATGAGCTGAAATCAGCCAGTTCTTCCTAAGATTGGGCTCTGCAGACAAGCAAAACTGTGTTAATGGGCCCCATGTGTCTTTGGTTAAAAGCTGCTTCAGCAGCAAGAGCAGCAGATGCAGAACCGAACGCGTGTAGATGGAGGTACGGCAGGAGTTCATGCGAGGATACTCCGTGGACATCTCATCTCCCCCGAACGCAAACAGAAGCCTGTGGTAACCCTGCAGCGATCAATTAATAAATGTTTAGGCGAAGTCAATGGAGGTTAGCAAGGCCCCAGCTCAACGGGAGGCTCAGAGAGGACAGCAAGAAGCAGAGATGCTCTGGAGCAGCGGACGGCTCCAGTAGATGTGTGGAGCGTGGGAGCCAAGGGGGAGATGTGCGGGGCAGCCAGGGGTTTCTACACATTGGTGGGACCTCACAAGGACGTGGGGCAGCAGGGATGCTCACAAAACCCATTCCCTGCAAGGAAACCCCTCAGGCACCCCCAGGCTGTAAGAAAGTCTGCGTTTTTGTCCCTGCCTGATTTTAGGTGCAGATCAACAGCTCTGGGAAGGGCCCGGCTTTTCTGCAGCATGGTTTTCTCTGCACATCTCGTCCCTACGGGCTATGGACCTGGGTTAAGTTTGAATGGGGATTGAGCTACTTAATTCTATTTCCTCCCTTCCTCACCAGAAATTATTTTCATTGTCTTTTCAGAACAAAGCAAAAAGATTTCAAACCACATTTTGGTGAACAAGGAGGGATTTTCTTTCCCAGCAGCAGCCAGGGATTTTCTCCAGACAGCTGAGAAAGCTGCAGCATTAAAGCCCAAACGCTGAGCTTATCCGGTGAGCGCAGCCGGGCTGCGAGGGGTCCAGCGTGACACTGACAGTTTCGCAACGAGGCCAGCTTCCCAGGGGCTTGGATATGCCTATCACATATGGAGGTTCCCTCCTCAGCCCTGTTTGCCATGCCAGGCATGCTGCCTTGTCCACTGAAACAAATGACCTTGAGCAGAGCTGCGGGTCAATAAAATAATTTGCTAACTGATCCATCTTCTGTGGCAAACAGATGAATCAACTTTGGCTCCCTGGGCTGTTTTATGTACAGATGGGAGAGCCGTGAAGTTAAAATAACGCGTGCATACACATCCATCTCCATGCAATAAAAGGATGGCTCCAAGTGAATAAATTTGTGTTATTTCAAGATGGAAGAAAAGCATCTCTGCATCTTCTGACACTTGACTTTCTGAGTGGGTGCTCTTCCCCAGGACAACGTGGCCCAGGCCGCCCTCTGCCTCGGTGGTGCATCGTGCCCTCTCGTTCCCGCTTTCTGCCCGTCTTTTCCAGCAGCTCTTCTTCCCTGGCCCGTCCTCTGATGACCCTTCCTGGGGGTTCAGCCTCTGGGCAGCCCCCAAACACCCTGCCCTTGCCACCGCCTCGATCCTCCACGAGGAACGGACCGAAGGCTCCAGTCCCCAGGGTTGGGCTAAAGTTTCAGGTGACTTACAGCCGGGAGCTGGAGCGACGTGGGAGGCAGGCTCTGCTTTTACTGGTCTCCCGTGCAGCAAAGCACTAAAAGCAATTAAGAAATGGCCATTTCCACCATGGCGACACATCATCCCGTAGCAATTGGCAGGGCGTGGGAAGGAGCTGGAGCCAACGGGGGGAATGCAAACCAGCCAGCGCTCCCCAGACCGAGGGCTCGTGCGCGCGCCCAGACTGTGTCTGTCTGAGAGCACGGCAAACTGGGGCACTCAGAGGTACGGGAGCAGAAAGGCCCTGAGGCAGCCTGTGCTCAGTGAGTCCCTAATCACGGCGAGGTGATTAATGCCCTTCTGCTCCTGTGCATCGCTGCTCCGTTCCCGTGCTCCCCGCGCTCAACCCTGCTGCCTCAGCAGGTCCCACACCGGTGGGCAGCAGGCAATGGGCTTCGCAGGGGATGGCGCTCAGTTTTCCTGGTGCCGAAAGCAGGGATGGAGCTGGCAGCGCGGGGAAAGGGCAGGGCAGAACCAGGGCTCTAACCCAGGGACTCGTCCTTGGCCGTGAAATGGTCTATGAATTAACGGCCATTCCCGGGAGAGGGGGTTTTTGTCACCTTCCTTCCCAGAGGATCTCAGCACTGTGTGCTGTCTGGGGCCAGCGGGTTTTAGGAGTCCCAGGGCTGAGGCTCAGACCCGGCTCTTGCCGCACGCACATTGCTCAGACAGGCTGGAGCTGCCCTGCTATCGATCTGTCTGCAGATCAATCTGATGAGCACGTTGCCTTTGGTTTTAGGCTGATGCAAAGAAAGTGATGGCTGGGAGCAGGGGACAACCCAAATTTAAGCTCAGGAGCTCCCCAGGGAGTTGCATCCAAGATTTCAGTGCTGAGGCAGACGTTGCTGGGGATAAAAATTCCCTGTGCCCTGCTGCTCTACCTGCTTGTTTTCCAAATCCTTTACCAAAATTGCTGGCACAAGCGCAGTGGAAGGAGGGCCCTGGGGACCCCGCGAGGGAGGAGAGGTGCTGGTCCTCTGCACCAGAAACAAGCCTGGTACCCAAACTCCTCCTCTGACAGCTGGAGCACAGAGCTGGGAGCAGAAAGGGGGAGTCCCTGCCCCACCTTGCTGCGGCAGCACTCGCTGATCCCAGCGCTGCATCCAGCTGCAGGACGGAGTCCTTCCCGGGGGATGCAGGCGGGACACGTCTCCCCTCTGCTCTCCCACAGCAAGGGGTGAGTTACCTGGCCCTGCTCCCTCGGGCTCTCCCCGGCAGGTTAACAAGGTTAGGCACAGCTCAGCAAGGTTAGGCACAGCTCAGCAGCGGCAAATAATAAGTTAGCGAGTGGGAGTGAGCGGCCGTGCTTATTACGGGGAGGTGAGAGGTCGCGGTTTGCCTATCCTGGAGGTTAACAAACCCCACACAGCCACCCCGAGGGCACAGGAGCTGCTTTAGCTGGACACCAGAGATAAAAGAGAGCTGCTCAGAGGGCTCAGAAAAATGGGGTCCCTTCCACTGGGGCCACGGGAAACACCTCGTGTCCTGGCAGCTTCACGCTGCACTCCTCTTCCTCGGCTGGCAGCCCAGGGGCCGCGCGCGCCACGGGGCTGCACCGGGCAAAGCTCGCTCTGCACCGGGATTGCTGCAGGGCACTTCCTGCGAGCCATTAAAGCAAGTTGGGTAATTAATACCTTCCACGCATGAGGAAAAATGAAAGGCAGGTGGGGGGAGGAGGGAAGGGGAGCAGGGAGGAGGCAGCTCCATTTTGAGGGCAGTCGGGGTGGTTTTCCCTTGACGTGTTGTTACTAATTTGGAGCCTCCCCTACACTGCAGCGTTCACACCCCTCAGACACATTATTAAGAGACAGGTCCCACGCAGCACTGCGATGCCATCGGACTGTGCATCTCGCTGCTGCCCAGGCACCCCACAAAGCCGGAGTAGCTCTCCTCCCTCCTCTTCCCGCCGGCACCACTGCGGGACAAGCTGGGGCTGCCCCACGGGCCGGGCTCAGCACCAAGCCGGGTCCTCCAAATCCCCTCCAAAGCTGCCTGGCTGCAGAGGGCTACGGGAAAGGCCCCTCAGTGCTAAAGAAAGCTCCATTTCAGCACCTTAAATACAGTTTCTTAACAAACAAAATGTTTATTTTCTAAATAATAATAAAAAAAAATTCCAGCCTCGGGGCATTTAGTGAAATGGCTGCAAGCTCATTCGAGCGTGTGTCCATTACCGGCCCCCCGCACTACAAACCTCGCCGCATGCCCCGTGCTTTGTTTCGGGAGAGTGACTGACAGACCCCGATCGATGCTGATTTTGGTCTTAAATAAACACATTGGTCCTGGTTCGCCAGGGAAGAGCGAGGTGTTGGCTGACAGGCAGAGAGAGGGCAAACTTTGCCAAACGGGCATTTCTTTGCAATATATTTTATCTTCTATCAGCATTGTGGCATGGGAGCCAGGCAAAAGCTGGGATGTGGCAGCGAGGAAGGTTTCAGGACAGGGGTTATTGTGCATTTTTCTCCTTCAACTTGTGTTTTCTGTAGACAGAAAAATAACTGAGATGGAGTTCAAATATTCAAATAGTATTGTCCTGCTGAAAGCTGTCAGACATCGCTGTTGACTGATCAGACCATCTAGCGGGGAAAGGTGCTTTATTGTTGACAGTTGCTGTCAAGAGAAAAGCCCTTTGATAATTTGCTGAGCTACTGCAATTCACTGCAAGAGCCGTAGAGCCCCAAGAAACCCCGAGATTCTTGGAAATGCAAAATGGGAAACTCCTCCCTGGCTCTTGCACCAGTGTCATGTAGCTCTTAAAATTATTAGAAATGGCACTTGAGAGATGAGTGAACTCAGGCTGCTGCAGGTTTGCAAAATATCACTCAGGTCATTTTTTTCCCCCTTGGAGTACCATTTTGTCCAATCCATCAGTTCGATACATCTCCAACGACCGTTTCTTGCTTTACCACAGTGTCAGGCATCAATATCAGAATAGCAGCAGATAAAGTTTGTTGCTGCAACAGCCCTGGCAATCTCCTCTGCACAATGCGTGACTGCGGCCGCCCCGAACGCCGCTGCGCACCCATATTCTGGTGGCTCATTCGTGAGGTGACTTCTTTATCTCTGCATCTCTGACCCCTGCGTGCCAGGCAGACTCCAGCCTGGTCAGAAATGAAGGTGCTCTGACTTGAAGGTCACAAGTTACTGAGCCGAACTGGGAAAGAAATTCCAGGAGAGCAGATTGGGATTGTTTTAATTAAAGGAGAGAGGCAGGGGAAGGGGGGCAAAGAAACACTCGAGCAATCAAACAACATTTTCCCCTCACGAAGACAAACGGTTTGAGGTAGGATTAAGCAGGATGAAATTGTCTTTTTAAAGGAATGTAAAAATGTGGATGTTGAATGATTGACAAATAAAGGGCACTCTCCTTTAATTTAAATATGCTCCTAGTTTGTGCAGAATATGTTAATTTATACATTGCCTAAATAGCCAGTAGCTATTGTCTGTAAAACCACATCAGATCAGGGCAGCAGGGCAGTTAATGTACTGGCTAGATGTTATGGCTGGTCAGTGAAGCGATCCGAGCTTCCTTCCACTGGCTCCCAAACCCTAAATGGAATAGCTGAGCTGTAAAAAACCGCCAGGGGCATAAACTGAAGTTCATTCTGTCAGCCTTCAATAGGACGAGGCTCTCCTTCCCACAAGCACCCGTACGTACCCTTAGACCTAGCCCAGCTCCTGCACCCCGGTGACCCCAGAGCTGTTCCCCTTCTGCTGGGAGCGAGCGGAGGATCCTCCAGAGCCCCGCAAGCCCCCGCGCCCTCCGTAGGGCTGATCTCAAAGTTCTGGGGTATCTACAGCACGGCCCAGGAGCTGGGGGATGCAGAGGCTGTCTACAGCTCTGCAGTGCCTTCCTCTATCCCCTGCACCCCCCCTTGTGCCTCAGTTTCCCTAACTGCAGGCTCTCCCAGCCCCTCCAGCCCAGCTCTCCTGGGGCTTTGGTCACGTCTTCTCTCTCTCATGCTCCCACATCAGCTCTTAGCTGCCCCGAAAAGTCCTCTTCCCCTCCTGCCATGCCATGCCCCACTGTGGGGGTGCTCAGCTTGGCTTCCAGAGCAGCCTTGGTGGTCCAGCTGTATTTTTAACACTGTGACATTTGACAGCCTCTGCCCCAAACAAGACCTGGGTGTGATCCATCCCTGACCTGCCTGTACCTCTGCCTTCATGTGTAGCCACGACTTGGTCTGGTCACTGGAACAATTTTTAATGCAGAGAGCCTTCTAATTAACAGGATTCTGAAGTTAATTAAGACAATCTTTCTGATCTCATTTAGATCTCTCCATGAGCGCTCACCAGGGCAATGCTGCTTCCCTGGGCTCCTAGGGAGCCTTCGCTCACCTCGCAGCTCACATCCCAGGGGCTGTCAAGGGTCTGGGATGTCACCTTAAAGGCTGACAGGTGCTGGAACATATGTTTGTCTAAAGGACAAATTATCAGCACCGAATCTCAGACTCCAGAGACTCCAGGACCGTGCTTCAGCCTTCCTGGTCCCCTCCATTCATTTCTTGTACAAACCTACTGGCCTCAATAGGTGACTCCTAAAGGGAAACTGGCCTCTTGCCTCCCACGTCGGCCCAGTAAACTGGCAAACCTTGCTTAAGAAAGGTCCATCTTCTGCATTCCCATAGATCAGTCTGGATTAAGTTTAGAGTGATATGATAAGTAGTAATAATACTGCTGCCTTGCCCCTAATTATTTTCAATATAATTATGTACCCTCCAGAAACCTTTTAAATAGCACACTCTCATCAGCGGTCTGGTCCAAGGGATTCATTTATTTCAGGAAAGAAATATTCTTGGGGCTGAATCCTTCATTAGTCTTTACTAGAGAGACTCCTCCTGAAGTCAGTAGGGTACGTGTGCCCCACTCGAAGACATGGGGCTCTGCCCATCCGGGCAGCTGGCCAGCAAGGGAAGATTTTTGCAAGCACCTGAGAATTTGGTTTGTTGGCAGCATAAAGCATTTGGCAAGAAAAAGAGCCTGGAAGTCTGCTGGAAAGTATCAGTGAAAGACTCTGAGTTTCACTGTCTTTTATTAGCTTATCACGCTTTCTTTTCTCGTGTTTTAATCCCACACAAGTGCTGCAGCTCTGATGGGTGAAAGAAAAAGAGAGATTAGATCCCTTGGCTGCTCGGCTCTGAGTGTGAGGCTGTATTCCCAGTATCTGCCTGGGCACGGGCTGGTGCTGGGTTGCCATTTTATCTCCTGGTGCTCTCCGAACCAGCTCGGTCTGCTGGAGGCCTGCGTGCCCGGTGGACGTGCGCCTGTGCCGGTACGCCCATGGGTGGACTCTGGGGTGCAGCACGCAGACCTGTGCAGACTTGGGTTCTCGCTGTTGGGATTAAATTGCAGCTCCGTGCGAGTGTGAAGGCTGTCGAGGGAAGCTTCCCAAGGCACGCTCTGTGTTTGGGATAGTGGTACTTTGCCTGTGCGACTACAGACTGGGTGCTAAGTGTGCAAACTGAAAACACGTACCATCACGTTACCGTGGCATGGTGCCCTACCTTGAGATCAAAATTGGGAAGGAACAGCAAGGCCCAGTGTGTTTGGAAGGGAAGAATTAAATGCATACGTTGCATTTATGCAATATATTTTTTATATCTTAAGGGGGTCCATTGCTTTCCTGAGCAAATCGGCTCTTCATTCAGGGTGCTCTCAGGCAGGGTCCTGACTGTGACAGCCCTGTGGAATTTCCTGTAAAAGCAAGATGTCCTTGGCTGAATTTTCCACTGTCCCTGTTACCCGCTGCTCTCCCATCCCACCGCTGGCAGCACGTCCAGGAGCCGGGATTCCCATGCATGCCCACAGCCCAAATCCGTCCTGATGCGCTCCTGCCTTCCCCGTTCAAACCTGTGGGATGCTCAAAGCAGAATTTGGTTTGTGGGTTTTAAGCAATTCATGATCTTTTAAAGATGAAAAATCTGTATAAATGGATGTTTTCCCATGATCTTTGGTTTTATTTTCTTGCTGGCACAACGGTTGAGAGTCCACTTGGACTTTGATCCTGCAGAGACTCTTCTGTGCCTAACAGGGTGTCCTGAGCTCTCCCCTGGAGTCAGGGGTGAGTGAAGCATCTGTGTAAATCAACGCCCGCTCGAGCGGCTAGACCAGGGAACGGGCTAGACCAGGGAACAGGTACGGTGCTATCACCCAGTCTGGATCCCTGAAATCCTTTTGGGAAAGGGAGGACTCTAGCCGGGAAGTGAAAGCCCAGCCCAGCCCTCTGTGCGCATCCCCACACAACCTTCAATTCAGGCTGTCCCTTCTCTGCACCAGGGTTTGAAAACCAAGGATGAGTTTCCAAGGAAGTTACCTCACTGAAATAGTTAATGAGAAATTATACCATCCCCCACCTCGCTCCCCCCAGCTCACCACCCCTCTGAAAAAAAAATCAGAATAATAATTAAAAGATGCCTAGAAACGCTCTTGGAAGAGCATAAATTCTGAAGATGAAAGTAAATGATTAAAATAATTAAATACTTCAAGTTGACAAGCAGAAGCAGAATCTTGCCAACGGACATTTGTCGGTAATTAGTTAATTAATCCTAACACAAATTATAAGCCATAACAAACCAGTCAGGCTGAACGCAGCCGGCTGTTCAGAATTAAACTTAGAAAAAGAGGGAGTGAGAAAAAGGAGAAAGAAAAGTTTTAAGATTCTTGCGGATCTGAGGGAAGATGCTGTGCAGAAGCTGGTGTCCTTGTGGGAAGAGCAGTCAGGGATACGGGCTGGTTTGCTGGGGCAGGAGAGCGGCTGCGGGAGCGCTCCCCTTCCCTCCTCCGCTCCCAGGGTGCTCCCAGCTCTGCTGCCTGCTCAGCCCTCCACTTTCCCCGCTCAGCTCCTCACCAGCCTGCCCTCAGCCCTGGCTTCACACGGGGAGACCTTCAAGCACCTCCCGGTCCCCTCTGCAGCTCCCGCACAGCATCTCCGGGGAGCGTTCAGCCTCCCTGTGCTACCGGCGCTCTAAGCCCGGGAGGAGCGCTTGTGTCCTCCCTGCATCCTCTGCGTCTGTACGCTGCTCGGTGGACAACAACAAGAAAGCAAGCACAGAAACCAGCACACCCGCTGGGAGAGGGGACTGGCAGGGGCTGGTGTCCCGGAGAGCTCCTGCAAGGCTTTTGGAGGTGATGGATAGAGCAAGGATGGGGAGACGAGATCCGGGCTGGGCTGCATTCCCACCCAGCAAGAGCACAGTGGGACGGGATGGTCGGAGCGGGCAGTACAGAGCAGGACTCGGGATTTCCACCCTTTTTCTGTGAGTAAACGTGAAGCAAAGGCTTCCCAGCTCTGTTTCCAGCTTTGCCACTGATGCCAGTGCGCAACTTGAGGCACGTCACTTATCCAGCCAAAGAAACAGTCTCGTCTGTGCAATCGGGGTCCCCTCAGGTCCCCGGGCAGACAGTGACATTAATCCAGTGGTTTCTGGAAGACAGGCGTGGGCCAGTATCTCAGAAGGGCTCCGTCTTGGGGTGTAGGGAGGGGAGCTGCAAACCAGCTGCCCATTGACACCCTGATTTAGAAAATGTTTCTAAGACAGGCTGAAAAAGCAGGGTCGGTGCTTGGGAGCTGGGTCCAGCCAGTGAAACTCGGTGCAAATGATACCAGGCCACGTATGCGGTCAGCAGGGGCCTGGTGTGAGCCTGGTGCACGCCAAATTGCTGGAAAGACGGGGAAGACAGAGCTGCTGCTTTACCTTGTGCAATGGGAAGAGGTTAATGAACTGCAGTCTGGTTTCCCACCTCCAGTCACCTTGGCTCAAGTCCAATTTTCAGCCCTAGATTAAGTGAGCTCAGTGATCCACAGGCAAGACATGGTGAATGACAGCTCATATGCGGCAGCGTACCTCTGTATTAACACGTCGAGCCGGGACTGTAGATGTACTGAAGGGCCAGGCTTTGCCCTTCCTCCAGCACAAAAAGGCTCTTGAACAGACAGGAGTTGGTGCTCCTATGGAGGGGACCTGCGCATCCCCAGCACAGGGACACTTCTGTGTGACAAACTGGGCCAAACGACAGCTGGCAACACGGTTTAAGTGATAAATGGGACATACAAGTTGCAAATGGGCTTTTATCAGTAAGGAAAAGAAGCCAGGAAATATTTTGAAAGAATAAACAGATGCCAGGGAAGCGTGACTTTCCCACAGATTCCAGATTGTCAGAGGAGTTGCCAGCGACTATGTGCCACGTCTGGGTATGTATCATGTGAGTGGAAGTACGAACATGTGAGCACACATGACCATCTACTGATGTGTTTTACACACAGAGGAGAAAGAGATAATTTACAAGACGGTAAGAACTTAACACTGAAGAAATGTAAGGCTCATCTTTTTTGGCCAAAATTCTCTGAGTCGCATGCGAAGCGGGTTCCTGCTTTCCATAAAATCTATCCAGAGCTCCGCTGAAGAGAAAGTTTTATTCCGCATGTGTGTGAGCATGTGTACGCGCGTGTTCTAAGTGTTTTGCATTATGTGAGCTCTGACCTTCAGAGGGGAACAGAAGGAATATTTTCCCCCCTGAGGCTAGAGTTGTCAGTGAAATGTCTGTCTTTCTTAATAATTTCAATCCGGGTGACAGGGGACAGGGCATTTTGCTCTGAACGAACGTACTGTAAAAACTGTCAGATAGAATTTGTCTCAAGAAGCAACATTTCTATCTATTCAGGGTCATAATTACAGGCATCTTATGACCTGTGGAGCAGCACATTTTTCTCAACCGAAAAAAGGAGTCCTAAAATAGGCGGTTTGGTCTTCTGCAGAGCTTTGGATTAAACCTAAATGGATTCTAACAAGCAATGGTGATCTCCAGCAGAATGCTTTCTTCGTTTGCTTGTTTGTTGTTTCTTTTTAAATCCAGAACAAACTGTGCACAGAAGTGACGTAGCAGAAAAGAAGGGATATAAATTGCCATTCACTGGGCTGGAGTAATGGCCTATTTCGTCCTATATCCTGTCTCCTAACTGCCTGCCTCTCTGAATTTCCTCCAAACTGACAGTGGCCAGCGTCTTTTTAATGAACTGAATAAGTAACTAAATGGGTAATTAACCAAATGAGCATGACGATAATTTGATTGTGCTTTCCCCACTTTTAAAGCACAGGAAATAGTAAGAAAAGTAATAATTCAGTGACCAGCAGGAATTCAAACAGAAGGACAGAGCTGGAGGAGCTGGGGGGTGCTTTGACTAGATGTTGCTGTCTATAAATCTCCCACAGCACCAGGGAAATCTTTCTTTTGTTAAACATTTTGATTTCTTGATTTATGCCTCCTCAGTGGGGAAAAAAATATCCAATGACTCAAAGCAGCTTTTCTTCTTACGGTTTAATTTTACAATTAGCAATGGTTATGAAATGGATCATCCCGCCGGACCCCGCAGAGCTGTACAGTTATGGGTCACACTCCACTCAAAGCTAGACATCATATCGGGATCACCAACCTGGTTTTGCATCACCGAGCTTTTGCGATATTAGCCTGCAGTGCCTGTTGCTTCCCTGCCTCACCGAGAAGGTTTGAGCGGCAAATCAAACTGGGAGAGGGAACCAAAAGTTAACACAGCGGGAAGCAGCCGTGGTGCTCTGCACTGCTGGGGAGGCTCTGGGAAAACTGGGAAATAACGCTCCCTGTCCCTGTCCATCCCAGCTGCTTGCGGTGAATATCCTCTTGCCCACCGCAAGGAGACAATGGTGACCATTGCAGAACTGCTCAGGAAGGAGCATCCTGACAAGAAGCGGGGCCCCAGCTGGTCTCTGAAATGTTCTCACCTTCAAGATCAATCCTGCCAGAGACACATACAAGCGCTAATCAGCTCTATTGACACGGCAGACGGCAGGTTACAATCCATTTTCACCTGCACACTCCAATGGATGCCCCGTTCTTGCCATCACAGGTGGAGGGTAAACATTCTGCAACGGACCTGGCACCAGGGAAGCAGAGCAGCCCACTCACCCGCCGCCAGCAGCGGGGGGCTGCTGCAGGATGCAGGGCCCATAGGCTCGACACTGCCAGACATGGACATTTCCTGACAAGTTTGGCAAGAATGAGAACTCTTAGGAAGGAGTTTTGCTGGTGGTGGGCAAGGACGACACACTCCCTCCACGCTGACCTCAGCTTGGGAAACTGCAGGAGAGGTGAGTGGGGCCTCCCATGTTCAGAGCAATCCCTCTGCAAAGCTGCTGTACGCCTGAAAGCAAGCACTGCAGGGAGAGGCTAACAGTCCGCCCTGCGTCCCAGGAGAGCCAGGCTCATGATTTAAATACCACTGACAAACCCCCTCCGTCCAGGTAGTGTTTAACACCCATCTGTCAAAACAAACATGTGAAAGAAAGACTCTGCAACTTTTGCTAGCTGAAACTTCAGCAAGCACTGTTCTCCGGTGACCCAGAGGCATCTTGGTGGGCAGGACAGAGGCAGAAACAGACTGGCACCAGGGGCTGCCCACCAGCCTGGGCACGGGGAGGAACAGTGCAAGGTTTGTCCCTGCCCATCCATAAGGAGAATCTGTTTAAATATACCGTGTTTAGGCCCGTAGAAAGTCAGCTTGAGGAGCTCTGTGGAGCCCAGACGGAGAGATTAAGAGCAAAGCTCCATGTAAGCCTTGCAGGGTTCATTCCAGGGTTGTGTGATCCAAATGGCATGCTTCAGCAGCTAGAGAGGAGCTTGGTGAATCAAGACGTTTCTATTCCTATCCAGTCCGCTAACCTGCCCTGTGATCTCCACTAAATCACTTCTCCTCTCTGCGCCTTCATTTCCTGCACCTGAAATAGCAGGAACACGAGGATCCTTTTCTTCTCTGGAAAGCAGCGAGCTCCTAGCAGGAAACCTTGTCTAGGCATTACAGTAACTGTAACATCGTCTTTACTAATACCATATTGAGACAGATGACAGCAAAGGGCAAAAGCCAGTGCAAACACTAGTCAAACAATCCCTGGAATGAAAAATACCTCCCGTACTGCAGTTGTGCATCATACCACAGCCCCACGCCTGCTGGGCTGCCTTGTCAGCTGGGGACAGAGCAGAAAGCCGAGCCAGGTGTTTTAGGCCAGCACTGCCCAGCTTTGGTTTAGCACAAGGCAGCGGCAATGCACCCAGGAGGGCTCAGCATCGCTCTTCCTGGAAGGAAGGGACTTGGGATCACCAGATTGGGAGACAGAGGTAGAACCTGCAGAGTTTTCCTCCTCCTCTGCCACATTTAGGGCACTGTGTCCCCTCTAAAAAATGTTCTGCTGTTATAACAGGTGGAAGAGGGAGGGATGCCAGTCGTCAAGCAGTTAGCCAGCGGCCTAAGAGTTCAGCAAGCAGAGTGCTTGTTCCTGGCCGAGTGACCGCAAATGTATCACAACTCTCTGCACGGCAGATCTTCTGTCTGTGGCAGAGCTGTATCTGTACTGCGCGTGAATTCGCACGGTCCCTGTGCCCCTGGGTCTATGCAGACCTGGGATGGACCCTGTGGGGAGCCTCCGTAAAGTGCGTTGCTGTTTGCAAATGTCAGAGGCATGGTAAGTCTGCTAAGCGTTCACAGGAGAACCACACACCGTCGGAGAGCAGTTGCACTCAGGGTAGCCAGGCAGCTGACATCTGGCTGGCACAGCAGCGTAGAGCCTGATCAGGTAAAAGTGAGCTTGCCGTGCAAAGGTAAGAACAACATCTGCAGTATGTCACGCACAATGTGTGAAGAAGGGGTAAAAAAATAGTGGGGAAGAAAAAGCAATGCCGAAAGGTTTGCAAAGCCAGCTTATGTCTTCACAGACACTTGTGTTCCAACTGTTGATGTAATGACTTGTCCTCAGTTTCTGCTCAGCTCCAGGCTCTCTGCCGGAGCAATCAGCACCTAGTAAAGAGGCTGCGATGTTTTCCTCTGTAAACACCATCTTAAATCAGGAAGTACCGGTCAGCCCGCATCAATGGCGATGAGGAATTACTGTCCAGGCCAGACCCACAGCTGGTGTCAGCCCAGACGGCTCCAGTGGCTGTAACAGGGCCGGGTGGGTTTATATTCAGTGCAGAGCTGACTCTCTGGGCTGCACTGAGGACTCTTTACTAACTTCTGTTGTTTTACAGGTTTTCCCATATGACTAACTACCTGTCTGCCTCTGTGTAGAAACCATGACAGCTATTCATCCTTGACAGCTTTTCTACCCACCTCTCAGCCCTCCCACTTTTCCCTTTCTCAACCAGTCTGTCCTTGCTGAGTTTCCTTCGTTGTGATGTATCTTTACACCGATTTGTTGGTGTAGAGCAGCCCAGGGAGTTACGGCAAGTTACACAATAAATTCAAGCTGCTTCCTCCTTTGTGGGTGATGTCTTTTTTTTCTTTCTTTTCAATTTCAGGGTTCCTTACAGGATCAACCTTCCTTTTTAGGAAGATATCGCATTTCCAGCTAAAGCATGCTTTGCTTGCTAGAAGGTATCACATTTCCAGCTAAAGCATGCTTTGCTTGCTAGAAGCTGTGATGGGAGGATGGGAGGGCGAGCTCCCCTCTCTGTCACAGCCTCTCGCTCTCTGTGCTCCCGTTTCTGCTTTGCATTGGGATGCTTCAGCTCCGTAACTTATCTGGACCTACTGAGAAAAGATACTCCGGGGACCACAGAGTCTTTGGATATCTCCGTATATTGGGTACAGGATCTCAGTATCAGAAACTGTATATTGTATGTCAGGTATCTCAGTACGCGTAAGAGTTTAGCGTAGGCTGCTTAGCATCCCTGTGCTATTCACGGCTTTTGTTCTTGGAGTGACCCCCACCAAGGCTGTGTAGCGTACACGTCATGTATAAATACACATAACTGCAATATTTGTCTTGAAAATAAAGTACGCAAAGGCGCATTCAATTTTAAGACGAACTGCAGCCCGGACAATTTCCCTTTAATGGTGGAAAATATTCCCTGATTTCTGCTAGGCAGAGATGTCCTGCTGTCCTTCTTATACCGATGCAATAACGTCAGAAGTGCCTTCACCCCAGGAAGAGAGGTAGGTGTGCACTGGCTGCACGTGTGCTTCCTAAACAGGGAAATTCAATCTGTCAAGAAAATTCAATAACAACCTTAACATTTAATTGTACCCTAGGGCCCAATAAAAATCAACAAGGATGGTAGTTGTTGATTTTTCGTTAACCTTCTCTTAAAAAGGGTTCAAAAAATAACTGCTAAGTTAGACTGGCTGGCTGTATGTACATGTGCAATACGTACGGAGGTCTATAGGGAAAAATGTGTTTAAAACTTTAGATTGGATCCACATAGAAAATACTCAAGCGCCGGCACAGAGCTTGGCCATTGTTAGGTAAAAGAAAACATCCTGTTTTGATTTATGCACGCAGCACTCAATTTAACAAGTGTAGCTACAGGCAATTGGAAAACAGTCAAAATGGTGAATTTGCTGCTTACACTCATTTATACTGTTTCCTGAAGACAATTTGCTGTTGCTTTTTGGCACGTTTAGTGTTTTTTAAACCACACAAAGGTTATGCCCAGTTCTCATAATTACACAGTGCCTTTCTTGGTATAGGTGCAGTTGGGCGTTTGCCATGTGCTGTAGCATCCAGAGTTTTATTTCCCGGGGCTGCCTCCTTTACGGCAACTGCCGTGGGGGTTTAATGCTTCGGTGGCCCCTTTCGTTAGCGTGGGGCCGGGTCTTTGTGGACCCTCACTTAGTGAGTGTATTAGACGGGGCTCAGGCAGGGGCAAAGTCTAATCAATAAACCAAGTGCCCGTTGGAGTTACTCTGCTCATCCGGATGGCGCCTGCAGTTGGACAATGTCCAGGCAATTATTTGTTTTGTTTCTCTTGTTATTAATTATCTACATTACAGCCACACCTGGAAGCTTCTGGGTGCTGCACAGCCACCTAAGACAAGACATTTTTTGCCCTGAGAAATTTAAGTAGATGGGGGGGGGGATAAGGGAATAGCAGAGAACAGCATTTGCTGATCAGTGGCTGTCAGAACCCATGTCCAGCCAGGCGATGAAACAGAGATGCCATCCAAGCTCTCTACCTGAGCTCATGGACGAGCTCTGAGGCCATCAGCCGATAGGAAAACCCACAGGCACATCTGCAGCTCAGGAGTTTTCCCTTGGTGGCTGGCATGGACAAAAAAAAAATCCTTTATTGGCTCAATAGGTGAGTCAAGCTAGACCTTGTCCCTTCGATCGTGGGGGATTCTGCTTGGGATGGTGTTTGGGGTGGCAAGAGGGACTCCAGACTGGACGGGCTGAGCATGTGCTCGCAGTTACCGTCTGTGGACCGGCAGGTTGTCACCGCAGACCGCGGCAGGAGCCGCAGGGAGCCCCGCACAGGGCTTGGGGCTCGGCCCTGCACGCAGCTGGCACTGCTGGCTATTCCCAACACAGAAGGGTGGGCAGCAAGTGAATCACTCCATTGCTCCTGGAAGGATTTCACCGTCTCTTCACAGTTCAGTTCCCTTTGACTACATAGATCAGAGGCTGCGGGAGCGCCAGTCACGTACTTCCAAAAGAATTTGCGCCCAAGGAACAGTCGCCATACAAGGAGGGCTTAGAGTGTTTTTTTCCCTCTTGGACCTCCACAGAACGCCGTCAGCGAGCAGCCAGCCGTTCGCCAGTTTTATTCCACAGAGCGTGGGGCAGAAGCGGGACGCGCGATTGTCACCGCTCCATTTTCTCCACCGAGACTCTTGGAACGGTGCTCTTTAACAGCAAACACGGCGTGTTTCGGCTGGGAATGGCGCCGAAGACCCAGACTCGGGATTTTTGTCCCAAACCAAAACCCCGGACATCTGCCTGGCAGGAACCCCAGCTCTGCCCGAAACCCCCACCGTCCCGTGCGCACGAGCACCCCCCTCCCCACAGAG
>NW_008795919.1:1656967-1660405 GCF_000699145.1 Aptenodytes forsteri
GGCGGCCCCGGCGGGGAGCCCCGGCCGAGCCGGACCGGTCCTGGGCGGGCAGGGTGCCCTTGGGCTCCAGTCATGAGCAAGCGACCAGGGACGAGCTCCCTGTACGTGGTCAGGGCGCTCCGAGTCCGGCTCTGACTGCGGCTGAGGAGAGGCCGTTAAAATAGGCGGGTATGGGTGAAGATAAAGGCTGCTGAATGTTTCGGTTGAGGTTTTGTTCGTTGTAGGGGCCGCTGGCCGGTACCTGTCACTCAGTGAGCCTAGGTCTCGAGGGGCCGGTCGCTCAGAGTAAAGTTTCTGAGCCTGAGCCGGCGTGAGTGCACTGTGTTGGGTTGTCACGTTAACTTACCGGTTCAGGTAAGCGTTGACTTGTCAACCCAAACCTTGCTCTGTGCCGCAATGTAGATGTGTGAAAAAACCGCACAGGGATAGCGATGGGTGAGATTAAATGCTTGGTTGTGTCTAATTCACTGGTAAAATGTAATTGATGGAAAAAAGAAAATATTGGAAGTAAAAGCGTAAGTGAAATTTGTAGCATATGAGCCAGACTGTAATATGTTTTTGGTTTCTTTATGTGATAAAACATCTGGGGGATTACCAAGCCTTTGAAATTATCTAAAATGAATTTTTCTGCCTACTGTTGCAATAACCTAGACTGACGCTTGTTTACAAGGGGTAGACTAGAAGCTTGTTTACTAGGTGTAGTGATCTTTCTAATCTAAATACTGTGGTTTAGAAGCTCTTTTTTTAAAAAAAGTTGTAGATTGTAGTATTGATAAACATCCCATAAAATCATGAATGTTGTAGCTAGCAGTGCTTTTACCTAAAATATTTCACTTCAGGTCTGTGAAAGTCAATTGGAGTAGTGTTAGAAAGATGGCTGTGAAAGGTGGTGGCACATACAAAATACAAATATAATCACTTGAAACAATGTTTTGTAAGTTAATGTTGGTTCCAAGTAGGTTTATTCATAAACTTTAAGGAAAATGTACTCAGAACATAAGATTTATTTGTCTTATTCCCCCCAATTTGTCTTGGGGGGAAAAAAAAAGCCACAAATTTCAAGTATTTGTTTAGAATATTGGCATTTACTAATACTTGCTTTAATGTGTAAATAGATTGCAAGGGCTGATCGGTGTCAGCGGCCTTTCCTGAACTCTCAAGCCATGCAGCTTCTGTGCAGCTACTGGGTACTTGAATAACTCTTGAAATTGTGTTAGGGGATTGTGACACTTCATACCTGTCTGGCAGCAGAGGTTATTCAGCAGCATTTAGTAAACTGAAAGTGAAGTTCAGAGGTGGAGGTTTAGTGATGTTCCGCAGACCTACCTTCAGTATAGAGAAGTGTTCTTCCTTTCACTCCAACAGCTACTTGAATTTTTCTGTCTCAGATATGTGAGCGCAGTCTGCTCTAATTAGGGGAGACTGCAGCGTTAGAGTGAGCGCAGAATTGTCTTCGGTGTTATCATCATGACAACTTGGATTCCCTCAAATACACAAGTTTTTAAAACTGCAATTATGAGTAAAAGTGTAGCTTATTGTTCCTTAATTTCTGTGTATATCGGTGGGCTGTTTTATAATCAATACTTAAATGTTCTTTTTTTTTTAACCAAAAATAATGACAAGCAAAAACCTGTTTCTGAAAAAGTCTCACTTGCCTAAATTGCTAGTTTTTGAGACAGCCCTGGATATCAGGAAGAGGGGATCATTTTACATGGAATTTGGTTCTGGATTTCCTAAGATTGCTTTTGCTCGATGTGTTGATATTTCAGCTTTCTACTAAAGGATTTGCTTCTGATGCAGTATATTTAGATAAAGTAGAATGGTCACTGAGCAAAATTCTTATTCCTGAACCCAGGAAGCCCCATGTATAATGTTAAACTTTGTCTGAACACAATATTCTGTGTGAAGTTTTAGTCTTCATTTCTGTGTAAGAAAGACCATGTATTTCGAAATGCCTCCTTTCCTGAAGGAAGCACTTTGTGCATTTCAGCTTTGTTTCTCTTGGTGATGTGTTTAACAAGCCTTGTGTACTATGCCACCAAGGGTGAGAAGCTGAATGTTAGGGTTTGCTCAGGAGGACTTTTTTGGTGGTGTTCCAGGACATAATGTAGTTATCCAAGTTTCTTACTTTCTTGCTTTTGAAAGAAATCATGATGTGTTATGATATTGGCAAAATAATTAATTCTTTCTCATGACCATGGCTCTTAATGTTATTTTCTTTGCCTAGACCATGACAAAATGTTTAAGATGAGTGAAAAGATCTTACTCCTGTGTGTTGGGGAGGCTGGAGACACTGTACAGTTTGCAGAATACATCCAGAAAAATGTTCAGCTCTACAAAATGAGAAATGGTGAGTGAAGGAGAACAGTTACTCACTGTTTGGTTTGGAAGCAGAGTTAATGATAGGTATAGTTTACAGTTGAACGTTGGTGGAAAGTGCTGTTCTCAAAGCTTCTCTAGCTTTAAGGATTTCTGCATTTTTAGTGTCAAGCAAAGGTGATAGTGAAGGCAGGATGAAGAAACGGAGATTGGACTATATAGTACAAACCAAGAGGTTTATCCGAAGCCCAGCTAACCTATTTGAAATATAAATGACACAGTAATAGGTTTGTTAGTAAAATATTTCTCTTAATATGTCCATTGTGTGACAACTGTTACCAGTTTTCCTGATACACCAGACTGAAAAACTCAGGCTAAATGCCCATAGTATTTTAATTTTTTGAAGCTATGCGTTTTAATGGTCTATACAGATATGAGCTACCTGGATTTTGAGGGCCCTTTTTATGCCTGTAGCTTTCAGAATAAACTGGAATTAGACAAATGACACTTTGTCATTAAAGAATATCTTGTTATTTCAAAATAGGAATGGAAAGTCAGGAAGTGAAACATGAATGTGGATTTGTACCGTTATCAAATACACACATTTCTTCTCCAGGTTATGAATTGTCTCCTACTGCAGCTGCAAACTTTACACGACGAAACCTAGCTGACTATCTTCGGAGTCGAGTGAGTAATAGCTGAAAGATTTTGGCAAAGGCTTACAGGGGAAAATTTCCATTTTCAAGTAATGGAATCTGATAAAAAAGGTGGCGGCTTCTGTCTTTAGTGATGAATTCACTTTGCTGAAAGGATGTTGTTGTGGTTTAACCCCAGCCAGCAACTAAGCACCCCACAGCCGCTCGCTCACTCCCCCTCGGTGGGATGGGGGAGAGAATCAGAAGAGTAAAAGTGAGAAGACTGGTGGGTTGAGATAAAGGCAGTTTAATAGGTAAAGCAAAAGCCGTACACAAAAACAAAGCAAAACAAGGAATTCATTCACTCCTTCCCATGGGCAGGCAGGTGTTCAGCCATCTCCAGGAAAGCAGGGCTCCATCACGCATAATGGTGACTTGGGAAGACAAACGCCATCGCTCCGAACGTCCCCCCCTTCCTTCTTCT
>NW_008795919.1:1660424-1698747 GCF_000699145.1 Aptenodytes forsteri
ATACACCTCCCCACCCGTCTCCCCCCCCAGCCTCTTGTGCACCCCCAGCCTGCTGCTGGTGGGGTGGGGTGAGAGGCAGAAAAGGCCTTGACTGTGTGTCAGCACTGCTCAGCAGTAACGAAAACATCCCTGTGTTATCAACACTGTTTCCAGCACAAACCCAAAACACAGCCCCGTACTAGCTACTGGGAAGAAAATTAACTCTACCCCAGCCAAAACCAGCACAGATGTTTTATTAGAATATGACTTGATTTGCTTATTTTAAAAAACTTATCACTTATCAATAACTGATACAACTATAGTCTTAAAATTTCAGCCTTGGGCCCAATAAACATTTTGTCACAAACACTGCAGGCAGCTAAGTGAATTAAGCCTCTTTAACATCGAGATAAGGTTGTCAGTTTTCATGCAAATGCACTGAATCCATTTAATCTTCTTGGAAAATGATTTAATAGAGCAAAGCTGTTTGATGTACTTAGCAAAACAAGTCCCTTTTGTAAACAGCAACATGAGGCTTTCAGTAAATATCAAATCCAAGTTGGAGCTGTATTTTCAGGTTACTAAACTGCAATTACTGATTTTTTTTCTCATGGTAATTTTTGAAGTATGAAAAGATGTCATGAAGGGGCAAATGGACTTTTAAAGATCCAAGGTTAGGAAGCATTTCATTAGCATTCTTCTCAACATGCTATATGAAAGAAAACAAGAAGAAATAGGATGTTGAGAATGAAGTTGAACAACTGTCGGGGATAGGGCATGGGATAAATTATGTTGCTATTCTGACAGTATACTGCACAGGCCTGAAATGATGCTTCACAGTAGCAAATAAAGGCCAGTATTAACATCAGAGCTGTATTGTTGAGAATTATACATGTGTGGAGTGAGGCCCAGATGCTTCTTCAAGAACTCATCTGCAGGAACAACCTAAGATCACGTTCTCATTTCTGACATGGAGGACAGCTGAAGGTAGCAAATTTTCAAGTTACTAAAGTTAGAGCGAGTCGATGAAAGAACTGAGTGCAGGGTCCTGCCTCAATTTCATACATGAAACGCTACTCTTCTGGTTTAAATGACTTCAACCAACTACATGGATTAAGCATGTTGGTAGATGATGGTTGGCAGTGATGCTGCTTGCTTTAGTGTTTGTTCAGGTGTGATTTGGAAGGTCTGTGTGTGTTTTGTGGAACTCTGTGCAGTTTTTGAGGTTGATGTGAAGGAGTAATGCTGCTTGGTGCCTGGCCCGGATGGCTGTCGGCTGCCTGGTGCTGGTGGCTTGTCTCAAGGGCATCTGACCTGCACAGATGGTGTAGGTGAGGCTGGCGCTGAATGAACTTAAGCAGGAGCAGCCATTTCTTACATACGATTTAAAAGTACCGCTAACGGGAGTAATTTAACAGGCTTTTTGGTAAACTTGGCCAGCAGGATGTAGTATTGATGTGGCGCTGTCGTCTTCCTCTGTGCCATGTCCCTTGAGGCCCGATCCTCCCTTTGTCTCCCCTCCTTCCTGAGCCCACGCCTGTCTTCCAGCTCACCTGCTCCAGATGGGCAGCACAGTGGGGAGGACACTGGCAAAGGCAGATGTGTTTATTTACCGGAGACAAAATGCTGTGCTGTTGCAGATGGCAATGCCCTGGAGCAAGCGGCGCACTCTGACACTACTGTCACACTACAGTGATCTCTATACTGTAGGGAGAACTCTTTCTTTAAACGTAGCACTTAATGATTTGTTTGTGGGATTTAGAATTTGGGGATACAAACCTTGCCATCAGAATTTTTTTCCCATGAATTTTGTTACATTTTCATCATAATTTGTGGGACACCAGAAGGATTAACACTAGCTCTCTGTATCTATTTAAATTGCATATAGGATTCCTGGAGGCTACTGATTTAATTATGTGGATGATAAAAAATGAAAAGGTAAAACATGCCACCACCTCCTGTTAGGAGCAGGAAAATAGTTTAGTAGTAAAAAGTTTGGTGGGAGAAAAAGCAGTTTGTTGCTGTATTGCCATTCACCATGTGAGGCCGTTCCTGTTACGGAGGGCTAGAAGGCATGTGAAGGGGAGTGGCTAACACTGAAACAGTACTTCTTGAGGCATTATACTGTTGTCAAGGCCCAGCCCAAAATAGAGCTTGTTCTGCATTGTTAATCACCATCTGGGTTCCTCCCTATGTTATCTAGTTTGATTTAATTTATGAACCTGGTGGCTCATGTAGGCCAAGTTCCTGATATCTTGGGGATGGCTATCTTGTAAGGCAGTGCCTTGAAGTTGTTCTTTTGGTGGCAAGTATCAAGTGTAATGACACTGGGCTTGGAACTTAAGGCCATTACATTACTGTGCTCTTTTCCTGAATAGTCAACATGTGGTTTTTCATGACATTTCTCTTTTTAAAACATGGGGTTTATGCTCCAGAGTAGGATCTGAAAAGAATCTTTGTTGATTTCCATTTATATGTTGCAATTGAGGCAAACCTAGAATCTACTTTGGAGCCGACTGGCTTTCGCATAGGTGGGTGGTCCTGTAGTTCCTCTTCCACCGCTGCCTTCTCCAGTGTCTCACTTGATTCACCTGCTGAGTCAAGTGCCGGGTTTAGTACGTTTAACATACTACTGAGGCTGCGTGGTGGTGGGGAGTAGGAAAAATAACCCCCTGCCCCTCCAAACCCGATGAAGTTCAGTTTCTTGTTGTGATGCTATGTTTAATTATAGGTGACAGGGTCTGGCCTGAGTCCAGAGGAAGACTGTCAGTTCCTCTCTCCTTGTCCACGCTTGGCAGGATGCTTCCTCACGCCCACCTTTCCCCCCTTGCTGTGACTTTGGCTTCCGCCAGATGTCACACCACTGCTTGTCACCACCCAGCCTCCCGCTGCTGATCTTGTTGGTTTAGTGTATTTATCGCAACTGTTCTCTTCAGCTGTAAATTCTGAAGAATTTCACACATCTCTTAATTGCTGTAGTTATTTTAAATCAAACAGCATAAAGTGCAAAGCTACTTGGGATGAGAAATATTGCCTCTCATAGGAAGGTTAAGTTTGGAAAAAAATAAAAATGTAATCTATCCTGGGGTGTTAGTCATCCACTCATTTGGTAGCCCTTTAATCACACCAGTCTTCTAAAGAGTTTAGAACTGTTGGCATGGATTTGGTTACAAAAGCCAAGGCTGCCTCTGGCATGGGCAAAAGGATTGAGACCTACAAGGAATACCAGTCCCAGCATAGAGATGTTAGTCCCACTAAGACAGCACTGAGAGGTGCTGTCTGCAAATTTCATTTGTCATCACGGAAGTAGTAAATAGATTATGTATATTTTCTAATGTTTAAATCCTACCTTTCTTGAATAAGGGGAAGGCACGGAGGACACTTTATTTACGTTTGAGTTTTAAGAAGCTGTCTCATAGACCATTAGCGGGAGAACTTACAACTGAAAAACAGTTCACAGATTTGTTTAAGTCTGTATAACACCATTTATTTATGGTTGAGTATCTCGCATATGCCAATGTTGGTAATTCAAAGTCACACAATAATTTGAGTGATCTTGTGTCATGGCTCTTAAATATGAGCTTGTGTGATGTTTCAGAATAAATAAATTATGAAATACAGGCTAATTAAATGAATACAGCTGCATGGTAACTTGGTTCCAAGTATTCTTGAGTGCTTTGAAGATTAAATCACACAATTTACAGTGATGTTTGATATATAACTGTAGCATGCTTTATTCTTTCTTACTATCTGGTGAAAGTCAAAATACAGTATCCTGTAATATTTTTTTGAGTGCAAATTCACTGTGCTATTATCACAGGAAAAAGTTCATTTTGATAGTGTTTTGGCTTTAGGGTGAAATTGTGTTTGCTTGTTCAAATCTATTGTTAGTTGCATCATAATTTTTTTCTCATTTTGTTGCTTTGTTGATATAGACTTGCCAGCATTTTAAGAGATATCCTGTTAGTATGATTAATAAGAAACATTATATAAATGTGAAAATACTGGAAGTATATAAAAGCAGTTTTAAAAAAACATATTCCAAAATTTTCTTCTGAGCCTACATTTAAGAATAATACAGTGCATGCATGCTTCATTGTCTTATAAAGTACACATCTTGGTTGAAGATGTATAGGGACATCTGCTTTATTCATTATGGTGGAACACTAAACCTAAAACATGAGGGAAACGGCTAAGGAATTGCTAAAGTTGCAAGTACAGCGCAATAAAAAGGCATGTTAACGTTAATGCAGTTGCATGGTCTTTTTTGATATGATGTAGGTATTTCTCAGTCTTATTTGATAGGCTCTTGCTGAAGTCATAAACAAGAATCGGAGAAGATAGCAGCTGAAGCAGACTAAATTTCTAGTTTAAGAAAACTGTTTCCAACCAAACAAAAAAGCTACTGCTAACATGATGTTGCAGTATCTTAGTAGTCAGTTTTGAATAGAAATAAACCAATTCCTTAAATCTTCATTCACTTGGTCAAGTTAGCCTAATATTAAAGATCAAACTTGGTATGTGCAATAAAAATCTAACTATCAATTAACAAGACAGCGTAACACTGTATATAACTGTTTGCACTGTATGTAAGCTTTCATATGTGCTAAAAAGGTCTATGGTTAGCAGTAGTGTGACTGAGAAAAGAGCGTGCTAAATTAACAAAGAAGTTCTTATAAACTGCAAAATGTTCACGTTGTGCTCACATGTTGACAGTAAAAATCCACAAGTTTTATGTTGAGATGAAAGAATCTGATGTGAAAACATAAAGTTTTCTTAAGTTTGAATGTGCCATGAAAGCGTTTTAAAAAAAAAAAAAAAACCAAACCCACAACCCACTAGTTTTCAGGAGAATCAGAGTTTTATGTTTATTTGCTTCGGCATTCCATATTACCAAAAGACCTAATCGTTTTTAGATTGAGATCCATAATCTCCTGCAGACAGTATTGATGTAGTTGCTAGTAGCATTTTATGGCAAAGAATTGTCAAACTATGTTGCTATTCTGTAGGTGGTGTGGGGAATTAAGATTCAAAGATTTGGGTGTGGCTGCTTTAATGAAAACACCATTTCTGTTTGTAGACCCCTTACCATGTCAACCTTCTCCTGGCTGGCTATGATGACCACGATGGTCCTGCCCTTTATTACATGGATTACCTTGCGACTCTGGCTAAAGCTCCTTTTGCAGCACATGGATATGGTGCATTCCTTACCCTCAGCATCCTTGACCGCTATTACAAGCCAAGTAAGTGGAGTCTGTGGAGGAAAAAATTCTCCTGTTACCGATTAATAAAATAAAGGCTTAAACTGAGAGATTGACATTTGCTGAGTCAGATGGTCCAGCGCAATTGCTGTGATGCTACAGATTTGAATGTGACTTTTTGTTAGAATAAATGTAGCTTTAAAGATTGCCTTCTGTTTTCGCTGAAATGGTAATGTGAAACTAGTCAACTCCTTAAAGTGTTTTCCTGTTTGAAGCATAACAGACTGTAAGTGAAGGAAGTTTCAATTCATTCTAAAACATGACTAGACTTTCCTGGATCATTGGCTATTAGTAGTCTGTTTTTAATAAATAACATTTTGATAACTTTATCTTCTACTTGCTTGTCTATTGACTATGACATGTACATTTTCCCAGAGTATCAATCTTCAGAGGGCAGTCCCAGATCCTGTTGCTCCATATCTTGGATTGGCTTTGTGTGTGGTATATTAAAAACATACAAGTGAAAAGATATTCCTAGCAAGATTATCTCCAGTACTCTGAAGTGGTGGTGATGAAGATTGGTTGGTTTGGTTTACAGTTTTATGCACGTGGTAGCTCTTGATCATAGTTCTTCTACATGTCTGTACCTGTCTAAAGTTTTAATTTTAGAATCATAATCCAGTTCTTACACTGCCAAGGAGTAAACATGGCCCCATCCCCACTTTACGGATGAGGAAATGTACAAAGCTTGGAATATTGTTAATCTGACATCTTTGGCTTTAGCTACAAAACTACTTTACTCCTGTGTGCAAAGCTGAGTTTAATGTCATAGCAGAGATGTTCGCTTAGTAATCCTTTCATCTATCTCCTGCAAGAATTGTAGCTATAAACTGACAATTTTATTCTAATGGGACTTCTGCCTGAAACCGTGGATGCAGGTCTGGAGCAAACTCTAGAAACAAGTTTTGTGAGATCCACAGAGCTTAGTTGTCTTCTAGTCACGTCCCTTGAAAATTATACTGCTCCATTTTCACCATTCCTTGTGAAAAGAGAAAAACAGTGAGCTACAATGTGTTGTCATGGCTTGCTATCCCTATAGAGTGCTGGACTTTATCCTAATGTGTGAGAATAGCAGGGGCATCACACACGTGCCTTTCTCATTATTAAAACTAATACCCAGCAGGGAACGTAGCACTAAAACCAATCTCCGCCTACTGTCACTGACTTGCAGCCGGCTGTGGACAGATGGAGCTGATTTAAAACTGTAATAAACTCGAGGAGGGAGAGACGGCTGGACTTCTCCGAAGCCCAGTCCCTGGCCATGGGAGGCAAAATTCCGTCATGCTTCCCATTCAGTGTAACAAATCGATTCTCAATGGCTTGTTGCAGCGTGAGCGCTTCGGTGCAGGGCGTCCTCAGTACATCTGGAAAGTGTTTTCTGTGAGCTGGGAAGGAGAGTTTTTGGTGCTCAGCTGAAAAGTTGTTTAAATTTAATAAAGTTTCTGTTGAGAGAGATGGCCTCTAATTAAATCAATCTGTGGATGTTTTCTCTTTCAGGTATCACACGTGAGGAAGCTGTGGAGCTCCTAAAAAAATGTCTAGAGGAGGTGAGTTGCCAAACTTAGGCCCTTATGATCTTGAGAAAGGAATGTATGTTTGCATTCATTTGCTGATATTTTCCTGTTCCTCTTGTCGCATTCTTTTGCTGTCTTTGCCAGAAGGGGTAATAAATGCACATTGACCAGATGTGGAGTAGCTACCGAGGAAAAGGATTTGTAGGCACTTGCATTGTCTTAGCATGGTTCATGTCCTCCAGAACGTAAACTTGAGCTTAATTGCTTTTCTTTACTTCTGCTTCTTCCATGCTTAGCATAATATTGATACAGACAGTCTTTGATTTTTTCCTGTTTTGTTTCTTCTGAACATAATGCAAGCATCCTTCTGTTACTTGTATTCCACTTAACTAGTATATACTTCTAAGTGTACTTCTCTTCCAGCTTGCGAAGTGATATCTGAGGTAAAGATTTGACCTTAAAGTTCATGATCAATTTTAATGTAAACATAACCTTTCAGACTCCAAGGCTTTTATAGTAGGAGAATAATCTTTATCCTTGTCTTTAAGACATTGAATTGAATGTAATTGGGGAGGAACATCTGGGGAAACCTCAGGAAGAACTCTAAAGAGGTTCTGTTGATCCATGCACTTTGTGCCCTAAGTTGTAGCCCACTCTGGTCTTCTTCCTGCTTAAATGTCTTCCTTGTTAACAGGCTTTGTGTATTTTGCATCGCTAGCCTTATCTAACATAGATAGTCCTATAACAGAGAGCAAACTCATACTAACTGATTCCTGAGCAGTGAAAAAAACACTCTAGTTCCTAATATTTCAGGTCACTAGAACCAGGATGGAAATTTTGATGTGCAACAGCGTATCCCTTAAATTATGCTCTCCTCTTTTATCTAAAGCTTTGAATGAATCTCATCTCTTTTGTCTTTTTGTCTTTTGTTGAACAGCTTCAGAAACGCTTCATCCTAAATCTGGCTTCTTTCAATGCCCGGTTCATTGACAAAGATGGCATCCATGAAGTGGACAATATACCCCTTCCAAAAGCGATGTCCTAACCCCTGAGATCTTTCTTCAGCAGTCTTCTTTTTTGTTCACTTTTGTTTTTTTCTATTCGTTTGAAGCACACAAGTCATGTACTGCACTGGGAGATCGAATAAAGATTGACATTTATATAGCCAGTTTTATCTTTTTATTCCACTGATCCTTCCTGAGAGTATTTAACTAAATCATTCCACAGTGAAGGTGAAACTTGATTTATTGTTAATGGGTGCATGTTCAGGTTACTTATCTTTCTTTCCTTTTCTGAGATTTTTACTGCCCCCCTGTAAGTTTTCTTATGTGTGGGAAAACTGGTAGTATATTCTCTACATGACAGTGTGCTGTCATTCCCTCTCATAACTGACTATTAAAGCTCAACAAACACCGGGCAAGTGTTTCATGCTAGACATACAGCATCTACTTTATTTTTTCCAAAGACATTACTACTGTTTGCTTTATAAAAAAATAATAATCACATTTTCAAAGACTTAATTTGCTTTTGTTATACCTTGTTTCAATCTAATCCAAGTGAAAGGTGAAAGAACAGATTGTCAAGTAGAATGACTTTTAAAATGCTAGTGTCATTTTTAACTCACCTGGCTGTGGTTCTGTTACTGGGGAAGAATGTCCTCCTGCTGGCACAGTAGGCTCCTAACTACATTAAGTATTTTAAATACAAACCAATGTATCAATTGCATCATTTTTCTTAATTGATGTGTCTGTACATTTAGAAGGCCATGAAAAGTTCAATGAGAAAATAAAACTGCAGTACTCTTCGTAAACCTTTGAATTACTCTTAACTAGCTAGAGCTTTGTTTCCATGAGAATAATCACTGATCTGTCTGGGCTCTAGATGATGCTTCCATATAAAAACTCCATTCACAGAACAGCCTCAGATAATTACCATGTGGCTGATACTTCTAGTCTGCCCAGAAGTGATTCTTCCGAGAAAAATTTTCATTGAGACTGCTTCCCTACTTGAATTTGCGTTGAATGAGTTAACCATTTAAAATGCTCTGTTTGGGTGCTTATTTTATGTTTCAATAAGCTCGGGAAAAGAATCTTGGAAATAGAAGGCTGGATGTGTACAAGATTGTGTGCAGACTATTACTTGTGTGGGATGGCATAACGCTTAAGTTCTCAGCTGGGAAAGGTACGTGACAGACTTAACTGTCTTTATTTGTCAAAGCTGTTTTGGTCTTGCCTCAGTAGTGTGTTTGAGAATGTTAGTCTCTTCCCCAAAAAGCTTCCAGTCTTAAAGACCAAGTATTCCCGTCTTACTGAACAGGTGAGAACTGGATTAGAGACAGACTCGCTTAATGTCACAGAAGAAATTTGCAGCTCCAGTGCCTTAACTCGTCCTGCCTCCTAAGAGTGCCCTTACTTAAATCCAGTTCTTCACTGAAGTCCCATCAGGCTTTGTAGTTTAATTCTTTCCAGAATGAGTTTAATTACCAGCTGGTTTTGTTGTAGTAATTGCTGCGATGGCTTTTATTTAAGGCCAATGGCATATAACTCTCTGAAAGATTTTGCTAAAATTTACTTTGTCTTTTAAAAACCTTTTCGAACTTCTAAGAAAGGAAGTCCCCAGCCTGATTATTTTCTCTTGGCAGGTCACATTTAACATGAGTAGAGTCTGAGTGTTCTAGTTCTGTGATTGAAATCTCACCCCTTCATGTTGCATTAATGTATTTCTTTAGCTTAATATGCAGCATCTCTAATTTATTTTACCACTGATGTTGAATGTTTTTGCAGGTTTCTTGTCTGTCTTTTCAAAGTCATCATTGCAGAGTGGCTGAGCTGATGTGATATTTTTGTCACTGCATATCAAAGTAGCGATGCCTCATTATTGGAGGTATTCCTTATTTCAGACACCGAAACTGGGGTGTGGTGCTATTAGATCATGTGAGTCTGGCAGAGAATCTGCCTGGAGTTTTTATTGGCACCTATTTGCATGCAGGTGATTAATAAACATAAAACAATTACTCCCTTCCAAATACCCTTGTTGGAGTCAGGTTGGAGTGGAACATATGTTTTGCCTGAGGGCAGGGACCGGGATCTGAATCCCCCATTGAGTGAGAGATACAAGGGGTTGCATCAGAAGCCAACAGAGCAGCAACCTCTAGGAATGAATGAATACAGACCTTTATTGCAAAGCAGTAGAACAAAAGAATTGACCCACAATGAGATTGGACTCCAGCCTCTAATGAAGTAGATTCTTTTGAGGACTTTCCAAGAACTTACACTTTTTAAGGAAAGGTGTAATACTTTTGGTGTGTAACTTTGGATTGTTTTAAAGGTCTACAGTGCTGATCTTTAAATTCGGAAACATTCAGCTTTCATTTTTAACAGTAATATATGGAATCTGTTTAAAAAAAAAAATCAATGTTTTAAGTTTCCCATATTCATTACTTAAGGAGAAGAAAACCTCTTACGTGCTTCAAGTTTAGCCCTAAAGCTTTTGGAAACCATATTTTGCCTAGAATCCAGGAATACCTTTTGGAAAGAATTCACCTTTCCGTTTGAAAAGCATCTGTATTTATCATGACAGGCCTCTCTTTCATAAGAAATCTCTGAAAGAGTTGAGCACTGCAAGAAAGTGCTGCTTTCTACTAGTAAGCTTTGGTTCTTCATATTATAAAAAATTAATGTCGTAAACCAAGGTAACGTATTCCTAGGGCATTGTAGCCACAGTGAGCTTGTTCTGCTTTGCTTTGGCTGGTAATTCTGACCATATGTTTTACTACCGAAGCCTCAGGGCCTAAAGAGTTAACAAGGCACTTTTTCTCGTTTTAGGTTTCCTGTTTAAAGATGGTCTCCTCCTCAGCACTGTGCATGTAACAGATCACTGCACCAGCTCATCTCTTCAAGAGCTTGGAGTTTGCTCTAAGATCGGTTTACAAGGGAACAGAGCCTCTGTGCCTTAGGCCACGTTACGTTGGGAGGGCTTTGCTGAAAGAAGTATGTGAGTGTAGGTGCAGTGCTTCTACGTCTTGGTCTTGGTGTTAACTATACCTTTTCATGGAAGAAAATCTGCATTTTGTTGCAGAATGCTAGAAACGTGGCACAGAGGAGGTCATCAGTACTCAGACAGCTGGCTGGCATGGTTGTTCTTAGCACAAGTTTGTAATGGCAGCAAGGTAGTTCTGTAGTCCTGGAAGTGACTAGATGGCTAGAAGTTGTCTTGAGTGATGAAGCTTCTTCCCACATGGGATGGCAAGTGACAGCCGAGCGCAGACACGCAATTAAAAATTGAAATGGTTGAAAGGTAAAAACTACCTCCCCCTATTGCTGTATTCAGCCTTTATGTGGAACTACTGGTGGGGGAGAGCGCCCCAAGTTGATTCACCTACATGTTTCCCCAAGACTTTTCCAGTCCAAGAAATCTGTGACCCCGTTCAGTTAAACAAGCCAAGAGATGCTTCAGCCATGAGTAGGTGAAGTGCCTTGGGCAGGGACTGCTTTTTCTGTGTGAACCTGAGGGCCCTCAGCAGGCGTGCTTGTAGAAATTAGTGAGGCGATGTAGAAACTACACAGCAATAGAATAATCAAAGATACAGAAACAAAGCATGTTTGGAGCAATCCTATACAGTATTCTCAGCAGTCTGAGTTCGACTTCTGTTCATGGTGATGAAACAGTCACTGGCAGAAACTTTGTTTGCAACAAATGGAGCTGTCACTTTTCAGAGTAAAGATGTAGGAGCAGAGGGGAGAGATCAGGCTAAACTCTCCCAAGGATGTGTTTTCATTTGCTCTTGTCTCTAGTTTTGACACTAGGTTCCTACAGGAAGTATTGGCCGATGCCAGGGCTGACGTTACGGATTATGTTCATAGTGCTTGGGATTTGGTTGATTCCATTTTCCAATCTGAAGCAGGGACAGAATGTATAAAATAGCTCGGCGCCTAAGGAAGGAAAAACCTCTAACTGCTACCTGTGAAGCACTGTAGATATTGTGTCTGTAAGGAAAATAAATTTATCCTAATCATAAAAAGTTTATCCTTCAAGCCATTTTTAATTCTTTTTCTTTAAAGGTTTAACCTTATACAGAGTTTCCATGTGTTGTTATCAGTCTGCCATCAACAGTAATTAAGTGCAGGAAACTTCCATGTGACCACTGATCAAACTAAACAGACATGAGTTGTTTTAACAGATTTTAAAAAGCAAAATGGAAATGATAGAATTAAAGCATGCAATTTTTTTCTATGTTCTTGACTATGTTGGTTTGAACCTCTGTGTAGTCCTGACTTGCTGAGGACTATGTTAAAAATAAGTTAGTTGTCTTGAAAATGCAAAGTGACAGTTTAAGTGTTTTGTTTCTCTGCTAATGTGCAATTAGGTAGTTATCCAATAAGCTTATTCATGTAGTCTAACTCAAGACAGCTGTGGAAGGAATAGAGAAAAACCCTTTACTGTTGAGGAGTGGTGAGAGGGGAAAGGATGTTGAGAAGGATCTGTTTCAGAATTGCCAGTATGCTCTTTTTCCCCATGTAATATAGTAAAGCATTAAAGGTTAGCAAGATTTGTGAAAAATTAAATTCTGCTGATCAAATCTATTAGAGAGGTGAAACTAAAATGTGGATAGATCTGAATACTAGCAAATGTAGTATAAGTTTGGATCTATAAATTAACTCTAAGGCAACCATACAAGGTGGGGCCAACCTAATAATCTAATTGTTGGAAATGATGACTTGGCTAAGTGTATTTTGATTTGGGTAAAGTACGTTTTGCTTAGTAGAGGCTTCCTTGGTGTCGTCAAATATTTCTGATGTTTATGCACAAACAGGAAAATAGTCCATCTCCTTTAGTTAATTTACAGAAGACAAAGCAGGCTCCATCATATTTTGTGTCAGTATTTTTAGCATTATTGACAGTATCCTACTACAGTACCACCAAAATGCCTATGGGCTTAAGTGATGCTTGATCTCCTCTTGCTAAATGTTGCACTTGAAATGCAACAGATGCCATTACCCTGCTACCAGAGCTCCTTGGTTTGCGGAGAAAACCTGTGGATCTCGCAAGCCTCTTCCATTCAGCAGAGGGCAGTGATCTTGCACGCACACTGCCGCCTCCTTACAAACTTGTTTGGCCTCTTCATCTCTGTGCAGATCATCTGATGGTCACAGAAACTCAGCATTATGGAGAACGGGTTAATGCCTTGTCCAGCAGTGGCAGATGGGATGTACGCGGTTGTTTCATCCCTTGGAAGATGCACGTTTTATTTTTCACAAGTGTTGGACAGTTGTCCCATGAAACAGATATTTATCCATGTTTTCACCAGTGAAGGCTAAGATAGCTAGTGACTTGCCAAAATGACCAAAAAGAGTAGCTGGAATCCATCCTCTACTGGCTAGTCCAGGCACTAATGAGCAGGGATGTAAAGTTAAAGTACACCTTAATTTTTTTTTTAAGATAATGCCATTCTCCCTTGCAAAAGTGCTCTTGACATTTGCTACTATGTGCTGGAAGTGAGGATGCTCAGTATTTTATCAGCAACAGTATGCTGGGGAAGAAAAGCTACAGCACCATGTGATACTATTTTCAAAGAACTTTCTGTGATCCCACAGCAAAATTTGCTTAAGAAAAAAAATCAGAAGAAGTCTGAAATGGCTGGGGTATGCACGTTTTATTTTTCACAAGTGTTGGACAGTTGTCCCATGAAACAGATATTTATCCATGTTTTCACCAGTGAAGGCTAAGATAGCTAGTGACTTGCCAAAATGACCAAAAAGAGTAGCTGGAATCCATCCTCTACTGGCTAGTCCAGGCACTAATGAGCAGGGATGTAAAGTTAAAGTACACCTTAATTTTTTTTTTAAGATAATGCCATTCTCCCTTGCAAAAGTGCTCTTGACATTTGCTACTATGTGCTGGAAGTGAGGATGCTCAGTATTTTATCAGCAACAGTATGCTGGGGAAGAAAAGCTACAGCACCATGTGATACTATTTTCAAAGAACTTTCTGTGATCCCACAGCAAAATTTGCTTAAGAAAAAAAATCAGAAGTCGTCTGAAATGGCTGTTTTGAAATGAGGAATATTATAACACATTCATTTGCTCTTACCCAACAAACATACAGTGTGTTAAGGCCATGGCTGAAAGATATCATTATGGTCCTGGGTTTAGCAGAAAATGCACTTGTCTGTATAATTAAAATGTCCATGGTTGGAGTATATGGGAACCAGAAACTTCAAAGTACATAACCAGACTCGGACATCTGGGAGTTGGGAAGACGTTTCCTAAGCTGTCAGATCATGTTGTGGTTTTCTTTTTTTGAACAGCAGTTTCTTGAATCTTTGAAACTTCTGTTATTGGGCAAGGCCAAGTACAGGATATAAAAGGATCTCCAGGGTTTACTTATTTCTTATTTTCTCTCATTTAAAGTGATAAGGTTCAAACCTGTTTCTCTTCTCTTTTTTTTTATAATCATCCTTAAAATCATGTAGCTCTGAGTGGGCACCTTCAAGAAGAAAACAATTAAAACTGGGTTGTAATTTTATTTGTCTTAGAGTATTCACTCAAAGCACATGAGAAACCTGTCCAAATCATCACGCTTGGGGCTTTGGCCTGGTACATCTGATAGTCCTAGGTTTGTGTATTAGTATTTACTTTAGTGTTTATTGCCCGTGCTTTGATGAAACATCAGGAAGGCTGGTTGTGTGAACACTGCCAGAGGTCAGCTTGCCTTCATCTCAGATGTTTACGTAAGCTGGTTAAAGATTTGAGGTTAACCTCTGCTGATGTTTTTAGGAGCTGTAAAGCCATACGTTTTTGGTTTTGGTTTCCATGTTGGCTCCAAAATTTGGGAACTAAACCAAAAGGTTCTTTATGTTCAAAAGCTGTGAAAAAGCTTATTAACACATGGCGTTAATAGAAAAAATTTTTGCCCTGAACTGAACAGAGCTATTTTTCCTCACAGCACTTGGCTGAATTACTCCTTAGCTCAGCAGCAAGGTACTGACAACTTTTTTTAACAATACTTTAAAACAGGAATGATCCTTTGTTTTTTTTAACTTTATCAAAGTCTTCAGACTTTACCAGATAAGACCTATAGTGCAGATTCTCTAAACTGCCCGCCTTTCTTCCAAATGTTATGAAAGGTGCTCCATAGGGTGGACAGGTTTCCCACCTCTTTTGCCTTGCTCATTTTCCTGGGGACAGCTGAACGCTTCCCAGTTTGCCCAAAACCTGCCTCTTTGCCTGGTGCACGCGTGGCCGTGCCGTGCCGAGGCAGTGATGGGCTCTCTGTCCCGCGCGGGGCTGCAGATGCACTTGCTCCCATTTTGGCTCCAAAGAACTGTGCCAAACCCTGTCTTCCTCGCAAAGAGATCCTGAATGGGGCAGAGTCAGAGTTATCTGTGCTAAAAGACTAGTCTGATTTAGCATGGTAATTACTGTGTTCTTCCGGAGGCTCCCTATGATGACCAAATTAGCAGGAAACTCTAAAAGGTATAATATGCTCCTGACATATGACAAGGCTAGGGGAGAGGAAATGAAATGAAAATGGGTCAGGAGTGGGAGGCCTGGGCTGAAGCAATTCCCTGTGGTGCCAGGGTCCATTTAAGAGTCAAAACAGCAGCACATTACAAAGAGGGTGTAGAAAGGCTGTTTTCATTGTCCGAACCGAGCAAACTGGCCTTTCCACTAGTCTCCTCCTCAGCGGTGCCTGTAGCACCTGCAGCACAAACATCTGATATATTGCATTCCTAGTTTGAATGCTTTTCTGCCTTTGTTTTTGCAATGAACCAACAGGCAGCAAAGTAGAACAGGGATTCTTAAAGGAGATAACTTTTTATCATTGGAAATAAAATAATAAACTTATAGTCTATATCTTTGTCTGAAACAGACTGTTGAAACTAATTTTGGTTTTTTTGTATTTATGGTGCTAGACTTGAATTATCTGGGTTTGGATCCCAGCTTTTCCCCAACCTCCCTATGTCTCCCTCTTTAACTCTGTACGTCGCATCTGTTTTCTGTAAGATGCAGGTAACGATTTCCTTTGTAATCTTGTCTACTGAAATAGAAATTTTGGGGTAAGATCTCTTTGCACAGGGCCTAATACAATGAGAATTTGATGACTGATGGCACAAGGTACTACTGGAACGTAAATGTTAACCCTCCTGAAAGAAACAGTCAGGTATGCTGATTGTATTGGATTGGATGAAATGGTTTCATAGGAAATGCTGCTCTTTTGAAAATATTTGCTGCATGCTGAGAAGTAAACCTGTTGGAAAAGAAACGTCCCTGGATGATACAATCTGCGCAGGAAATGCAGATAAGTCTTCTGTTTACAATTCCACGTAGCCGTCAGAGTAAAGTCTCCAAGGTGTGATGAAACTCCCATGAACTCCAGAATAAGAGCATGTGGTGTTTCAGCCACTAATGTTCTGAAGCTCATGCAGTAAAAAACTCCAGGGATCCACTTTGATCAGGTCTGTAATGGAGTAGAAGTTTGACTATGGAAAACCTTGAGTGTCCAATGGAAAGAATGTGATTTACTGCTTATAGCATGCACTTGAGGAGAAAAATCCAAGATGCCATTGCAGAATTAGATGAAATTTATCTGTTCTGGGGGGCAACAAGCAGAACCACATAGAACACACGAAATTTTGGGTGTGGACAGAGGAGGATGGTGGGCTGCTTATCGTTTTTTGTTGAGTGCAGGTCATTCAGTCACACCAAGAAAATGCTGCCTCTTGGGGATTCTTTAGCCAGTTTAAGGTACAGTGGAAAAACTCGAGGGGAACCCAAGGCACTTCTGCATGGACAGACGACTCATCAGGTGAGAAGGCTGTAGCATCCAGACACATCTTGACATGCTGCAGAACTTCTTGACTGGGAGCAATAGCTTGGTCTTTCTCTGAACTCATTTCACACCCAAAAAAACTTGAGTTGTCTCCATTTAACAAATCATCTTTGACTATAACCTTTGCTACCAAAATGAAGCTATCCTTATGGGAAATACTTCTGAATTTCAGGGTATAAATTTAGCCTTTTTCTCTGCTGAAAAGAATCAAAAGAGAAGCATCTGAAGGTGTCAAGATAAAAATATACAAAGAAGCCATCCAGAATAACACTGGCATAACTTTTGCTGCCTGTCTGCCTCAGAGAGGTTGCTGGGATGCTTCAGCACTGCGAGTATGGGGCCAAAGCTTGGGTGCATATTCAATGTCTGGAATTATTATTGCTATTTATGGTATCCTGTTGAAAATGCAGCAATGCTCAGGTGGCCACAATGGGAATTCTTTGCAATATAAAGGAGGTCAGGCGGGAAGACCCAAATGATACCTTCTGGCTCAGCATGGTCAGATTCTGTGTAATGACTGGGTTTAGACTGTTTCTCCCAAAGTCTGTTAGGATAATTAAGCCTATAGTTGTATGCTGCACGTGACACTGCGCTATCTGTCTAGGCTGCTAAATCAATAACCTCTGAAGCAAGCATTTTTTCACCCTTGCAAATAACAGTTGTTTTACTGCCTGATTTGAAAATGTTTTTGGTTCTGGTGTTTTGATTCAGTTGCACTAACAGGAAAAACTTCCTTTGCTCGCTGATGGTGTGGCTCCCTGGATTCTGTATGTAAAGTTTGGAATTTAATAGACTCTCTCATATATGAAAGAATGCATTAACTACATGTCAGCAAAGTCTGTTTATTGTGTTGTTTTAGTATGGAGAGCTATTATTACCCTGTTGCTTTTAAGGTAGCCTGCTTAAAGGTAATGATTTAGTCTATCCAAAGCGATGCAGAATGCCAACACAACCTCTGCTTGTTTACGTTAATGATACAGTATAGAGTCACAGTTCAATGTTAACCTCAGTTTACCCTTGGGATAGCTGACTGTTAGGGAATGAAGAGTTTTTGTTAATGTTCTTTTTCACTTGTCAAGGATTGTCATGTGGTTTCCCTAGACTTGTCATTCATTCAAAATTAATTCAAAAAAGATTTTTTTTTTCAATTCCCCTTTAGGATTGAAATTCCAGAGTGTTCTATAACAAGCGTAGAAACCATGAGCCTGAATCTATTTTTACTCTTTGACACAATCCCATGTATTTTCCCACGATAACATTTGTAATCAGTGTGGGAATTTATATCAGGGTTGAGCCATGAACTGTGTAAAATGCCTTTTTTTCCTCTTAGGATGGAAAGGCAAAGAACACATCAGGGCATGGCCTTGTTTGACAGTGAGCTGGGAGGGGAGCTCCAGTACTAACTCATTACAAACAATAATTGGCCTGGTACAACCTCTGAAAGCTGTGCTCTTCTCAGGTATCTCTGTGGGCCTGCAGAAATGAAGGTGCCCAAAATTTTGGGAAGTGGAAGTCTCAATGCTTTTAGAAAGTTGATCCTACATGACACATCCATCATCAGTCTTGAGCATCTGTGGCGGAATCAACAAGTGAATCCAAATCATCAAACTTCCTCCCAATTAAAAGGTAATTGGTGGCATCCTGGCCTTTCAGGCACCAGACTGTTCCTCATAAAACATTCAAAAGCCTTGCAGTTACCCAAAGAGGAAAATGAGGGAGGTATTTTTCCACCCGATGGACGTGGCATGTAATTACTGTAGGCATATCCTGATTCTTTGTCTGTATTGCTCATTGCTGCTATGTCTAAAAATTCCTTGATATTCAAAGAGTGCCCTAACCAAGTCAGGTTTTCATAATACGATTACATTATGAAATTATATTTCATGCCTGTATATTATAGTGTGCACACATATACTTTCATCATGTATCGGAGTGTAGTTTGCTCTTCTCTGATATCATGCACCAGAGGATGTCTACAAATTGAATTATTTCAGGATAGTTATCCTAAATAACTCCATGTAGAGAAACCTGTATTGTAGCAAAAAAGCACCTTACTCTCCTTTATCATAATCCATTTTAAACATGGATTATGCTGATGCAGAACAGGGCACTCCTATTTTGGAATAATTTTAAATAGGAATAGTTTTTGTGCTTTTGGCTCACACCCTGCATTATCCAAAATAGCTTTGAAGTGTAAACAAGCCTCTAATGTGTCTCTAGTATTTCCATTCCGCTCCCTGGCTCCTCCTTGTTCCCTGGCTCTTCCTTTGGGAAGGTCCAGAGCAAAACCAGACCTGCGGAGCCCGTCATTTAGGTCTTTGCTTTCACAAACTTCATAGCAAGGGACACTTCCAATCTGATTCCCAATTTAAATGCATCCCTAAGCTTTTGAAGGGAGTATTTAGATGCAGGTTTCTGACTCTGAGCCATCCCCACAGATTATATTAGTACATAAAATGTTTCCTTTCACACTTTTCTGAAAGGGAGAAAGGTTTGTATTTCTAACCTCCTGTGGTCCCTTTTGGGACAGGGTTTTTTTTCTCTATCATCATCAGCCTATTCTGCAACCTCCAGGCAAAGCTGATGGGTACAACTCTGAGAAAGGTCCGATATTACAAGTGCTGTAATGACTCAGACCCACGTCCATCTGCCTAGTCTCTAGCCGTGATGAGGAATGGATGTGTAGGGAACACTGCAGACATGCTCTCTAAAATCATCCCTCTTCCACTGTGTCAAAAGCCATTTACGCGTCTGCTTCCATGAAATGCCACGGCTTCTTACTTGTCTTCTGTTCATTTATTTAAACCTGCTTCCTGACTATTTCATTTGGCGTCCTGCCTCTAGTTTTAGTGTCATCATTCCCTGTTTGTATTTGTTTATACCGTTGTTCTCCACGCCTCTGTCATACACCGCTTGTGTCCTTTACAAGTGGTGCAGCTCTAATCCCTTGGTCTTTCCTCGCACAGGAGTCAGTTCCCACCTGAGATCTCCCTGGCTGCTTTTCTCCGTGGCTTTACCAGTTGGGCTGGCCAGATCTGCAAGTGGCATTCAAGATAGAGGAATACCATGCAAGCACATGTATGTCATGCACTATAATCCATTTTCTGGTTTGTTAATCCTTTTTTAACAGTTCCCATCATTTTGTTTGTATTTCCAGCCTCCTGCGAGTAGGAGGTGGCTGTTTTCCGAGTTCTATCCTTAATAATGCCACAAACATAGCAGCTAATTTAGAGAGCTTCATTGCATATAGATTAGTAGGGTTATTTTATCTGCTAATTTATCACTCATTGTCTTGATACCATGAGGTCCTTCTGCAGCTCTTCACAGACAGGTTTAGATTTGACTATCCTGAGTGGTTCTGAAACATCTGCAAACGCATCGTTTCACTATTCATCTCCGGCATCACCAGAGGCGCCGGCCGGCTCGGCTGCGATGGCTTGTGAGATCAGGGCATTAACGCCAGCTCCTGTCATTCTCTGAACTCTCTGTTTGTGACTGCACAGATCAGTCAAACGTTGGCCATGAAACTGGAGGATATTGTTTCTTAAAACTATATAATATTTCAAGATACAACCACAGAGGCAGAAGGGTCCTTGTTCACAAAGACGATGGAGGTGCTTTCTTCAAATAAAAAGAGGTTTATTAAGATAATGAGAATGACATTGTGGTGTGGGTGTTGTACATCTATTGCAGCATTAAGAGAAACAACAGCAAGTACAAAATCCTGCAGAACTTCTATAGTCATTATCATCACAGCCTATCTTGTCCATGCTACGGTTTTGTGTATCCAAAACTTCATTCCCATTTCTAATGGCAGAAAATCCAAAGACTTTCATCTTTCAGGGGAAAAAAAAAAAGGGGGGGCAAAACAAAAAAACCCAACTCAATTTGATATAAATAACTTGCACTGGACATTTTAAAACTTTCAGATTTTAATTACACATAAATAAATATATACAGATTTAGAACAGTTCAGTTTGGCCTAGTTCAAGTTCTGCTCCTTGTGCTTTATTAATTATTATTAATTTTAGAAACTTGTGTGCTGTTATCTGTAGGTTGTGGAGTTTTAATTAGTCCTGGGTTTAACTTAACCTGCTTTATCCCCAGCTGTGACCATAGCAGTCAGGAAGGCTCTCCTCGAGCGGTTCCTGCCCTGGGAACCATCGCGTGTGCGGTTTGTTCCTCCCCTCGTGGTACGGCTCAGGGATCCTCAGCCCCAGGGAAAAATCCACGTTGAGTCTCAGTTTGAAAACTGTAAACGAAGTCTGAAACTGCTTTATAATCCAAAGCAGTTCTGCTGGCAATTTTCTCTTGGCCTGGCTTGAGGACTGGGCTGTAGGTGGGGAAATAGGAAGGTTTCCTCTGTGTTTGCCTGTCAAACCAGCTGATAAATCCAGGTACAGCCAGTGATCCAACTCCCTGCCCTCTGCTGCTCGCGCCTCTGGTTCTTGCATTGATGAGGCTTTTGCTCGCTCTTCTCAGTTTTTCAGTTGGAACAAATTCCTGGAGCATGTCAGGATTTCACTATGGGTTTTTAAAAAACGAAACAAAATAAAATTGCACATGACTTGGCTTCCTGCATCCACGATTTAAAAAAAAAAAAAAAAAGGCAAAACCCAAAAGCCATCAACCTGTCTTATTTCTCAATCTCACTACGTCCATTAGAGTTGTTTTCTTCTTAAATTCTTTAAATCTTCTTTTTTGTCTTTTCTTTGTTTGCTTTACGAGTTTCATCCCAAGTTCAAATGTAGCAGTTCAGAAAACGGTGCACTGGGTCCTCTTTCCCCCCCCAGTGCTGTTAAGCCTTCCTATTGTGACCAGGGAAAGCTCCCACCGGAGAGAGGGAGGGAGACAGCGCGTTATTTCCGATGCTTCACTTCTTTTTCTGACGCTTTGGAGTCTCCGGCTGTGTGCCCGTTCCCTGTGCTGTTCATGAACATTTTATCCAGCCCCTTAAGGGACTCCACCAGGTAGTTCTGGAAGGCTGTGAGCGCTGCACAGATGGCTGGGCCCCCAAAGCCGTGGGTTATCAAGCTGAAATGAGTCAAACAGCTCTGGACGCCGGGCTCTAAGATGAGTGAGGGGCGGCTATTCCCCAGCGGCGAGCGATCCTGGGCTATCAAGTCTGCAAACTCTTTACAAATTTGCCTGAAAGAGAGAGGTTTGTGTTACCATAAATGCTCTTGGAAAGCTGCAGGGACATAGGTATGTTTGAGGTCTCTTTTCCTGCTCCTTGCCCAAGCAGCTGCCTCCCCCCCAGGAGTTTTCAGCCCCAGCCTGGGGAAAGCCCCTGCGTGCGGAGTTGGAGCTGGTGCAGATGCTGCTGCTTTGAAGGGGCACGTGTGGCAGTACCGAAATGCTCCCTGGAGTTAGGTTAACGTCTCCCATGTAGGAGCAAGCCCTTAAATCCATGCAAATTATTCGTCTTGCTGCACGTCTTTCAGATCTGCATGCAGCGTATGAGACCATCTCTTTGCTGCAGAAGAGTAAGCTTTCAGGGCTAACGCTGCCCTTCCGGCCTGCGGGTACCTAACGCAGCGGTGGCTCATAGCCATCTGTACTCACTTGGTAGCCAGCAGCATGTTTTTCCTGGTGTGGAGCTCCGTGGGGTCGGAGTGCTGTCGGCAGAGGTATTCTGCTGCCGCCTTGGCTGGGAACTCCGTTTCGCACACGTACCCAAAATCCCGAGCCAGGTGAACGGCTTCGCCTACAAGCAGGACAGATTAACAAGCTGTGTCAACACCCACGTGAAAGGGGAGCACTTTCTGTAGCAAATTCAGCCATCCCACTGATGTGGCTTATTTCTGCCGGGACTGGAGCACTTTCTCATTTGCCACCCAAGAGCTCTCTGGGTGGCAGAGGTGTTTCTCACTTGGAGGCGTCCCTTGCTGCATCTTTCTCTCCCTACTTCTTCCAAAATTTCCTGCTTGGCCTCTCCAAATTGAGCAGAGATTTAAACAGGGGCTGGAGGGTGAAAAAGCGACCTTAGCCCCATGACTGCTAGACAAAACGGGGATGTGAGAAACGGGCAGAAGGAAGGGGTTTACATCTTCCCGCAGTGAGCAGGGGCCCTCGGGCTGGACGCGCAGGCAGCGTATCCATCACCCTGTGGAAATGCCCACCCATTGATGGAATTGATCTATCTCCAGGCATCCCCGTGGAAATAATCAGAGCTGATGGCAATTGATCATGCCCAACACCCGAAATCCTGGTTGGGCAGGCAGAGCTAATTTGACTTGCCCCCCTGCTGCTCATACATATTAGGCCATCCATCCTAATAGCATTAACCTAGATCCCATCACAGTCTCCCAGCTCCCGGAGCTCAGTCTGTGAAGCCATGTTATGGGAAAGTGTCTGTGCTTCCTGCGTAACAATAATACTTTCCACTTTATCTCCTCTAAAGGAGGAGCCGATAAGGTAAACCTAGAGAATCGGAACTGCGGTTCTTTGTATGTTAAAAAACAATCAGAAAGTAATAGCTGCTGAAAAACAGTTATTGTGACAATAAAAAAAGGCTATGTGACCTCGCAGCGAGAGCCAAGCCTGGAGCCAGGATTTATTTCCTCCATGAGTGTGTGCGAGTGGCTACACAGCTGAATGTTTTAAAGGCAATTTGGATGCTGGCTTAGAGAGGTTTCGGCAGAGGGGACAAGGCGGTCCAGCTTTTGAAAGTGGTGTTAAAGCCACACCAAGTCAGAGCCCAGGGGAGGAGAGGCTGGAGGAGAGCGCTCGTGGGGCAGGAGGCCACGGCAGGCAGAGGGGCCACAGGAGCCTGTCTGAAGGCAGACCTCTTTCTGAGAGCTTAAGGATGTTTCTGAAGTTGAAATATAGCCCTACTGCTCCCCTGGGTCCATGCTGGAGCTACTCCCGTGGAGCAGGTGCCCAAGAGAGGGCAAGTGCTTGATGTACATGGCAAGGGCTCCCAAAGGAAGCTGTGTTTCCCCCTGCAGCCCTCGTAGTGCTCCCTGGGTTCCCCGGTACCCATTCTCCCCCATCTATATGAATGGCCGTGGGTCAGTGTAAGAAAAAGTATACCATTAGCACTCAAAAAAACACCCAGTGTTTTTTCTAAATGAACAGACTTTGGGAAGGCAGAGGGGAGAAAACAAATTAAACCAAGAGAGCAAATGTCCAAGAAAGAGGGTGCCTGGGGCGTAGGGGCACAAGCCAGTTTCTGTGTACTGAGTAATGACAATGCAATAGCACCTTCCTCTGGGTGAAACATCTCCCAGTACCATAACACTTATGTGCAGGAGGAAATTATATCCATCAAGCACACATGGCACCACTCTTTTATTTACTATGAGCTGGTAAGCGGTAACCAAAACATCAGCAGCCACCTGAAATCAAAATGTACATTTCTTCCTTCCTTCCTTTCTTTCATTCTTTTCTTTCTTTTCTTTTAATGGAAATCAGCATTTCATTCAGCACGAACCAACTGCCCCCAGTAACAACCTCCGCCTAATGAAGCGGGTCATTTAATTTGCTGGCAACAATGGAGATGATTTTCTATTCAGAAACTGCAGGCAGCTGCCTCCAACACGCTGGGCGCAAACACAATGGATTCCAAAGCTCGAAGGGAGTCGGAGCTGTCATTGCATTTGTTTGCGTCCCGTGTCCTTTTCTCCAAAGATGCAGTGGTGACATCATCATTTCCATAGTGCAAAAAGTAGGAGGGGAGCAAACAAACAAGCGGCTTTAAGCAGGGGCACCTCACACGTCAGGGCAGGTCGCACGCTGTGCTGCCCATAGCACATTTTCCATAGCTTAGCCTTTAATACCACGCTCCGAGGACTGCTGCTACAAACTTTACCTCCACCTGCAAGACCTCAGAGCTGTGCGGCATCTCCTCGATGTCTCACTTGTCCCCTGCTGCCCCAGGGGAGGAGGGCAGGACTCAGATACGGGGCATCTCCTTCTTACGGGGGACAAGACACGGACATGAGTGTGGTGATGGAGCCTCGACAGAACAGGTCGATGCTGCCGGAGGGCAGCACAGTCGGCAGCACTTGAGCTGTGTCCTAAGCAGGCGCGCAGTGCTACAGAACAGCTGCTAAATTCTTGGCAGCTTTATTCAAGACTTTTTTGTATTTGGTTTCTGACTTAGCATTATTAGAACTAGTTCGCAGAAGTGAACGGTACACTTAGACACTGCCGAAAGGAAGCTCGCAGCCCCGTTCAGGCTGTGGATGCCTTTTCCTAAAGGGCTATGACTGGTCCGACAGAAATGTCTGAGTTTCAGAAGACATGCTTGAATCAGCATGGAGACTTACACGGGGATATTTCCAGTCTCAGTTGGCGCTGACCGCTGCATACTTTGTTTTAAGTGTTCTCGTTTGTGGAAAGCTGCAAATGAAGGGTATTGAAGTTTTGGCACTCCCATCCTCCGCGGGAGTGGAGAGCAACTCTTACCTTCCACGAGGGATGTCAGCAGGGTGACGTTGGCAGCTTTGCGCCTTCCTGCAGGTAGATTTAGTCCGATTTTCTCTAACCTTTCCCTTAAACACCGACCCCCATTTTTTGATTTTGCTCTGAAAAGAGAAAAGAAGGAGAGGAAAAAAATTATAATGTAATTAATGTTAAAATAACTATAACTAATTCCAGTTTAAGCTTTTAGGTTTGAAAGGAAAGAAGAAAAAGCAACAAAAATGCTATTCCCCAATATACCACACACCAGTAATTTCTCGTCTCCGTTAATCTGAGAGGTAAGAACTGGTGCTGAACACAAAACCTGCTTTGGCATTACCCCCTGCATTTCAGCGCACAGCACAGCCCTGCGTCCTTGGGCTGTCCCAGGGCTCTCGGGAGCAGCTTACCTGCGGAGGACTCCACCGAGGAGAGAGGCGTTGAGACACTCGGGGGGTGAGAGCCTTCTCTGCACCTCCCCGACGGTCACCTTGTACTTGGAGGTGGAGCTGAGAAGAGAGAGGCGGCCAGGCACGGAGCAGAAGACCTCGTTGGGATTCGTCACCCCTCCGATCAGGCCATCTTTGTTCATTGACAGGGTGGAAATGGTGGTGCCATTGGCCTTCGAGGGGATGGGCACTGGGAGACAAGGAAGGGAGAGAGGAGACCATGGCTGAGAGACTCCAGAGCCAGGGAAGCCGCTCGGTGACTCTCCTGGCAGCTTTCTATCCCCCAGCACCCGTGCACTGCCATCCGCAGACATCAGCATGGCTGGCTGGGGTATCTCAGTTAGGTTTGTATTTTCCTCGATAAAAGAAGAGAGGTGGGGTGATGAAACTAAACTAAATGAGGAAAAAAAAAAAAGAAAGAAGCTTGGACTCTGCTCTCGCCTGCTTTCCCACGCCTCCCAGCTCTACTGTAATTAAACCCAAGGTTTTGGGCTGGTCTCCTGGAAGGCTAAGGACTGTTCGCAGCATCGCTGTCTGGACCTGTGACCAGCTTCCCCTCCCTGCCTCCTCTGGGCACTCCGTGGAGGTGGGGTGGCAGGGCGAAGGGCTGGGTCCTCACGCTGGCCTGGGTGCCATTCCTCTCCCGGCTTTGGGACGGGATCGCAGCTGCAGCCCAGCTCTGCGCAGGCACACGGCTGCCTCCCACCAGGCAGGATGAGCAGGGCTGAGCTCCGACCTTCGTGCCCTGCATAAAACCCGGGCGATGCTGGGGTGACCCAGAGCCGTGTTTGCCAGTATGCGCCCACAGGAACCACTGGAAAGACTTTCTTTCACTTCAGCTTTGGGATTAGCTCCGCAACAAGCCGCAGCCCTAAACTTTCATCACCCCTGGCTCAAAGGAAGCTTGAGAAGATCAAACCCAATTAATCCGGCACAGACTTCCTTTTACTTAATGGACAAAAGTCAGTTAAGGCAAGAGGTTAGACAGGCAATGGTGACTGCAGCATCGCATCGGGCCCATGGCATCATCACACCCGGGGTGAAGTGGGCATGGTTTTCCCATACGTCATTCCAGTAAGAAACGTTCTTAGACGCAATAAAGGTTTATAGGTTAAAACTGTGGCTGAAACGTGCCAAATCTCTTTGGCTTTTATGTTCTGAAATTAATAACCAATTTAACTCTGGAAAAAAAAACAGGTTTTGAAAGAATCCAAAGAGGACTGCAAATGCCATCGCTCCAGATCATTTTAGCCCTGGCATTCTTTGTGGTTCCTCGGTAATGACTGTTCCACAGTGCACATTCAGATGGTTCCTGCAAGCAACGCAGCAACGAATACCAGAGCGAGATGCAGGTTTTGTAAAGGAAATACACATGCCCAAAATGAAACAGAAAACACGAAAATTACTTGGGGAGGGTACGTAGACTGGACCTATTAGGGGGCGCTTACAATCAGCATATTGTAAATACAGCTCAACAACTTGTTAATACGGCCATAAAAAAGTAGCACGTGTTACATAAAAATGGCTAATATTTTAAGACCAAAAGATGAATGGAAAGGAGCTAAGGTACATTAAGTTTCCTCTCAGTGTGAAACCTGGACAAAATCAGGGGACTGAAGGGCAAGATGCATTGGTGCCCTGCTGGCGTCAGCCACTGCGGTGTTGGCGTTTGCCACGACTGTAGCTGGTTGAGGGATGTTCAGGGAAGAACAAACACGGGACCACCACCATGCGACGTGGGAAACCAGAGCTATTTCCAGGAAGCGGCAGCTTCAAAGCTTTCTTCCACAGTCCCAGAACAGGTTATATTTGTCTCTAGGGGACACCCTTAAAATAAAAAGTCAGAGCGTGTTTTACAAATATCCATGTGTTACTGCCAAGGCGTGTGTCACTTCAGGTCCAGGTACCCAGCGGATGGGGGTTCTGCTGCAGCAAGGGCCACCCCCAAACCAGACACCCCTGGCGAGCTGGTGTTGCTTGTAGTATCAAACACTTTGTCTGTCCACGAAGAGCTCTGCATAATTTATATACTCGCGTATTTGTACAAGCCTGAAATCGTGCGGTGGCGTGCATTCAAGCTGCATGCGTGGCTGGGGACCTGCGTACACACGAGGGACTGAACGACCATGCAGGAGAGAGGGGAATCGTGCCTCGCCACACGTGTCCATGAAACATGGCATCTGGGGAGGAGGCAAACCCAGCTGGCACCAGTGTGAGTTAACACCGGAGCCTATGGAACACCGGGCTGGAGATCGGTCCGATACAGCTCCAGCGTGTTTGCGAGTCATCCCACATGCACCAGCAGCGTGCGGGGAGGTGCAGGGCAGGGCGGTGGGAAGGCACGGATGGATGTTGATGCACAGCAGGGTGATGACACAGAGACACCACGACACTTTTGAAACACGTACTGGCTTTTTTAGGAACGATGCTACTGTCAGAAACAAATCCCCCGGAGAGCTGTAACCCAGAGCCTACCGCTGTGAAGGTTAATGCCCAGGGCAGTCAGGTGAGCCCTGCTCCGTGCCACAAGCAAACCGTGCAGGCACCGGGCATCCGTAACAGAACATGAATATTGGCATTGCTCTTCTGCCTCGAGGCCTCAGCCAAGGCAAAGCCCCGTCACATTCGGCACGTGCAGGCATGGGACAGGGCCGCCCGTGTCGCGGGGAGCTTGCACCCTCAGCAGCAGGGCACAAAGAGTGCGAAGGGAGAAACAGAACGGGTGGCTGGCTCAGCATCATGCAGAGGTTAGCGGCAGCACTGGAAACTGAGCCGGTCTCTTGAGTCCTGTAACAGTGCTTCATCCATTAGACAACGTTGCCTCAGTACAACAAGAATAAACATAGCCACATTCGCCATTAATTATTAATTATTGTTATTTGGCCTCACCTGCTGCTGTTTGCCTGGTCTGATCTGCAGCTTGTTTGCCCATAAACATGCTGCAGGAGGGAGACAAGCTACCATTAAAGCCTGACAGCTTTGTTTCCTTGGCTTTTGGGGAACCAAAATTGTCTCTTGTCATCTGAGTAAACCAAAAGTCCCCCTCGATCTTCAGTTGCTGCTTTCCTGCTCCCGCAAGCAGCAGGTGATCGGAGCACCTGAGCCAGCCTGCAGACAAGAAGGAAGCATGAGACCATTGCGGGTCGGCACGGCACGCAGCCAACAGCCCAACGCCCCGGCGCACGAGCACGCCGACCCCCTGTGTCCGCTGCCACCATGGGCAGGAGCTGTGGGACCCTTCCAAACCAAGACGGGTGCATGCAGGTGCCTGGCCCCACTGGGAAGCGCTACGTGCTGCTTCGCACAGCCTCGTGTCGACGGTTCATCCGAGCTACGGGGCAGAGAAATAAACTGCTGGAGCAGAGACGGGGTTTTCACAACAAGGTTTCTGGGCACCAGGCGCTGAATAGCCACAACGCGAGCGGGAGGCAGTCGGTGCCATCATGCCTGAGCGGAGGAGTGGTCGGGCAAGGCACGGACCTGAGCCCCACACAGAGCTTTGCAGCTGGGAATAGAAATGTCACGTCGGTGTCACTGCACTGGTTGCCCCTTCTGAGGTTTCCTGGGTTAGGCCATAGGAGACACCTGCCCTTGGCACAGGGGCAGGACGTCGCCTTTTCCTCAGTGAGACGGCTCTAGCCCTGCTCATCCCCATGGCAGGGACTTGGGCAGGCTCAGCTCCCACTCTTGACCATGGAGGACAAGGTTTTCAGCAGAAACATGCCCCAGCGATGCTCGTTCATACAGCGATGGGCCGACGCATTACACAGGCTGACAAGGAAAGGGTTAGATGCTGGTGCCCAAACTGCCGGCTGCCCAGGTGCTTGGCCCCCTCCCTCCGGGCCCTGCCTGATGAGTGGGACAGGGCTCAGCTGGGGTCACCCTGCCCCAGGAGGCTATAAAGGGCAGGACACAAGCTGTATTTCTCTCTGTAGAGCTGTGTTTGGATTGATTCAGTCAAGGGAAGGGGGGGGAGAGGACATTGGGCTGTTAGTGACTGCGGAAGGGGAGGGAGAGGACATTGGGCTGTTAGTGACTGCTCAGAATCCTCTTGATGAGCATGAGGTCTTTTTCTCTTCTTGTGTCCATCTTTGCTATCTGCTCTTATTATTATTGTTTCCTAGCTGGACCCGTGTGAGCTCTGCAAGCTGTGTGAGTGGAGGGTGAGCTGAGGAGCCTGCAGCAGGGCTGGGGAAAGGCTGTTCCCAAAAGCTGGGAGGTGCAGCCAGACCCACCAGTGCTGGTGGCCTCTGATCAGGAGCCTCGTGGCAAAGACACAGCTGAATCTGGGGGAGCGAGAGGGTGAACATCCGTGCTGTGCTACTGGCAGACTTGTTCTCAAGTAAGAAATGCTGTGAGTGCCGGGGGCTTTTGGGAAAATGAGCTGCCAAGCGGGTTAGCGTTGCCCAGGGAGCTGGGGATGGTGGGAGAGAGACCAAAGCCCTGAGCACGGTCCTGGCAGGGTGAGTTACTGGAGAGAATGTAGATGTGTCTACATGGGGGAAAGGAGAAAAAAAAAATCTTAGTCTGCTCCCTGAAACCCCTCGGTCATTGAGGCTTGGTTGCTACACTATGTCCCCTTGAAGTTTGTTTGCTCTTTCCTTTAGCTGCCAGGCTCTCCTGGGAGCTTTTTTTTTCCCCATGAGAGGGCTGCTTAGTTCAGATTCATCCTGCTACTTCTAATTCAGCAAATCCAAAAGGCCCTGACTGGCGTTGCTGATACTCAGCTCCTCACGTAGAGGTGAGCTTGGCTGCGGATTTCACAAACTAAAGCCCCAGTGGAGCGTTTTGACCTGGTGAGCCTCCGGTCCTGGAGATGCTGCAGCTGGGCTAGGGAGCGGCGGGGCTGCACGGCACACAGGTCAGAGGGATCTGATTCGAAAGGGAAAACTGATTTTGAAATAAGGTTATGCTGACAGACCTCAAAGAGCTTCACAAGTTGCTAATCCCCAGCCCAGTACTGGTACAGAACCAGCCACTTCAGTCATTAGCTCGCTCCCAGTGCCTGTGTGAGCTGGCTCATTATTGCAGCTGGGGAAAATTGAGGCACAGAACAAGTTAAATGATTTACTAAATATCAGGTATATGAGCATGATCTGAATGCATGTGCTTCTGGTCTGTGGGAATGCTTTTCTAAACAATCTGGGCTTTAGCTATTGCCCAAGTGTGAGGAAGTGCTGTATAGAAAACTGGTTAAGTATGGCCTCTGTTTTTGTAACTCCAGACTTTCTTTTTAGTGCTGGGAATAGAGGTGTTTGTCACTGCATCATCTTGTCTCATGATGCCCTTGTATTTTGAAGTTAGCTGCTGAGAATGGCAGTGTCAGTAACAGGTGTATGACCTCTTGCTGAATGTGGGAAGGGAAATGATCCTCATTTCTTCTGTATCACGTCACAGGAAGCATTTCCATGAGGCTCAGCATCTCGCTGCTGCCTTTAATGTTGCAAGGCAGGTACCACTTGCAATACGTTATACATTTCACGTGTGCATTGAGCGGCAGTGCAGAGTGACACAAACTCCCACACGAATCGCCTGCCCTGGTGCTGCACAGCAGGTACACACGGCTTCGTCTTCCCTTTGAACCCGCAAGGCTTGTGATCTCCCAGAGATGCCTTTTTTTGTGCTGAGTCGGATCTAGTTTGTCTTTTAAACATACCTTGGGTGTAACTGTCAGATGATGAAACTCACACAGCTCCATTTGCTGTAGCATGAAAACCCCTGATTTGAAGAGAGAGCGATTTCAAAACAGGTCCTGCTTTCCAAGAACACCAAAGGCTTCATCCCCTGACTTTCCTGAGATGGAGAGCACCCTGCCTGCGTGCGGTTCTCTCCCCATGTCCTGCACAGCCAGCAGTCTGGAGGTAGCAGGGAGCCCGCAGGCTGGGACGGCTGCAGCCGGCTCTGTTTCGTGACACTGGGCAGGTCACCTCCCCAGTTTGGGCTTGACTGCCTCCAGCAACAAAATGGAGATGATGATAATATCTACCTGGGATGGATGCTGTGATACCCAATTAAAACTTGCCAAGTGATCCCTGGATGAAAGATTTCTCCAGGTGAGAAGTCCCTGGGTGGTAAATGTAGCCAGAAGGAGTTGGTCCAGCGCCTAAGCACGGGATGTGATGATGCTCCTCGGAGAGGCAGGCAGGCGTGGAAAGGCAATCCCCATGAACACAAGGTCCTGATACCTCCAGCAATGCTGCAGTGTGATGGGATGCCACAGCCTTGTTTCTGTGAGGGCTTTTCGCAAGATACCGGGCAGCAGGGTGAAAGAGAAGAAACACCACTGAACTGACGATCGCTCAGTTGTGAATCTAGTGGATGGAGTAAGGAGCCTTGTGCCTTCAAGGTGTCCCAAGATAGAGTTTCTGACACTTTTGTTCTGGTTTGCTGAGGTGGGTCCCTCGGCTTTTAAGTTCCAGGTACAAAGAAGAAGGAGGAAAAGAAACCCATTCTTCAAAGGCTTTTACCCAGGGAGCTAGAAAGCCTCAGAGAATTTCCTGCTTTTCCCCGACGAGTTTCAGCACGGACTGATCCGCAGCCCTGTGCCTCTGCTGCCTCATTGTCCCTCTCCTGTGTGGTCCGGGGTGACAATACTTCGTCCCCGAGCTCCTGCGCTCCCTCTCCTTCCTTGTCTGTGTTCACAAACATTTGTGTCTGAAATTACCACTATGATTCCTACAAACAGCTATTTTTACATGTAACTATTCAGTGCAAAAGGCGCATCCTGCAGCCTGGGCTCAGGCTCTGCGTGTGGGTGCTGCCGGGAGCTTCGGGATCATGGTGCCCGTGCTCGAGGGCTGACTGCACACCATCAACTTTGGGTATTTTAAGGCAAAAGAGATTTTACCTACAAAAAGAAAAAGGCGAAGTACTGACTCATTTCCATATGAGAAATGTGCTACCTGCTTGCAAAATGATTTGTAAGCAGGAAAATTTGTGGTACTTGGAAATTGAATTGCTTATCGTGGTGTTATTTGTTCAGTTCCATTTCCAGCTGGAGCTCGGGGTGCTGCGAGGGGAAAAACAAGTCCAGAGGGAACATGCAAATCACTGCCCGTCTTACAAGTCTGTTTTCTTCTCTCCTTAGATACTTTACAGGTAAATCCTCCTCCTCAGCAGCACTGAATCCCTGGATATTGGAGCTTTTGTTGCAACATCTCCTTCAAAAGTGAGAATGTGCTACAGCTTATATGGCATTTTAAAGAGGTATCAGTTAATCCTTTTAGGAGACTACCTGGGACAAAGCAATCTCTCATCTTCGGGCACAGCGCTGTCTCCGGCCACCCCAAAAGCATCTCAGCCCCCCGGTCCCGCTCCAGGGCCACGCGTCGGTCAGCTCGGCCACGTTGGGCATCGCTGCAGATCCAGGGCAGCCCAAAAAAAGGCTGCGGGAGGCCTGTGTCATGCTGCCCTGCAAAAGGGATGCCTGCACCGTGCAAACCTATTTCGGCTGCTCCTGGCTGCAGCTGCTGAGGTTTGCTTCCATGATATTGCAGGTCCAGTGATGACAGCCCCGAGCCCCCCCCCAGGTTTTGTTCCCTGCAGCAGATCGGCTGGGGGGGGGGGGCCGCCCCCCCCCGCGGGGGCGGGGGGGGGGGGGGCTGCTCCTGGCTGCAGCTGCTGAGGGTTGCTTCCATGATATTGCAGGTCCAGTGATGACAGCCCCGAGCCCCCCCCCAGGTTTTGTTCCCTCCAGCAGATCGGCTGTTCCTGCAGCTCTGCCCCGCTCTGGGCAGGCAGCGGTGGGAAGCTCTGGCTGATGGATGTTTGCGCGTAGCCCCTGACGAAAGGTGCTCCAGAAAGGTGAGGGATTACTGCTGTCTTTCAGGAAGAGCTTTCAGTGAACTAATCTAACCTTCGTTTGAATGTCTCTGATGTAAATTATAAGACGGAGATACATATATAAAGAAGTATCTGCATGTGGGTGTGAGCCAGAGGCGACTGCTCCTACCATCACTTTAAAAGCCCTTTTTCACTGAGGAGGTGCTGCAGAGTTCAGCTGCTTCAATTTCCTGGTGTTTCAGCAGAGAGGTATTTATTGATGGTCCAGGGAAGGAGGTCAGTGCCATCAGCTATATTTCAAACCCGGTCTGTAATTATCCTTTCTTCCCAGAGGGGATTATACAGGTATTTTCTTTATCTTGAATGCACAACCTGAACCGAGTCCCCATGTCAAAGAGCCTCTCTAGGAAACGCAGTAATCAGCTCGAAGGCCTTTTCAAATGGAAGGATGGAAAGAATCTTGGTTTTATCTCTGGGCTTTCCAGATTGCTGAGTCCCGATAGGGAAATGGATCTCGGACCCTCGGAAGAAGAGAGGGAGCAGGGATACAACTCAACAGCCTCAAACTATTCCCATGAGAAAGCTCATCAGGAGAGGTCCCATGCCTATGCAAAGCTCCCGTACTTAACATTTTGTTTCCAATGCAAATCAATACATTAGGTTACGAACTAAATTTTAAGGTGCCGTGTGATATTAATTGCATTTTTCTTTCTGTGCCTCCGTTTTACCCAGCAAAGTACCTGCCGTGTGTCACTGCAGGTCTCTGCTCCTGGGGAGCTTTGGGCCGGATCGATGGGGCAGGAAGGTTCAGCCTCCCCGAGACCGGCAGATACGACGTCTCAGTTACGGACGGTACCTTCTTTAGTACATCATGTCTTGATAGGAACGGCCAATCAATATAATAACAAAATTTACTCAGACCTTTGCAAAAGCACCCTGTGCTCCTTCAGGGCTGGGAAGGGGATTAGTAAGCGGTTTGCAATTAATAATTTCAGCTAACGCATTTCCCTGCTTTACCATTTAGGAATGACTCGGCCTCAGATGTGCTGCTTGTTCAGAATATTTTGTGAATCTTTTGAAACTGCTCACAAACAATTTGTTGTGAGTTCCCACACATTTCCCTGCCGTACTTCATTTTATGGATTGGGCCGTGCTGTCTGGGGAGCCTCTGATGTAGCAGCCTGAACAGTAACCTCAGGAACACCCCGCTGGAAAGCAGCAAATATTAATGATTAAAATGTCCTCCTAATGGGTGAAACCCAAGTGCTCGAACCTTTGCAGGAAATGAATAAAAAAGGATTTGGATTCTGCTTTTGAATGTCAAAGTGTATTTGCAGATATTTACTGCACGTGGGTTTTGCTATTCGTTGAAAGAGCTGCTCTGATACAGCAGGGCCCCCGTCCCCCCCCCGAACGCTGCACTCCTCACTCGTGCCTTTGCGACTTCATTTGAGAAGTCAGTTTAGTGAGGTAATTCAGATTATTTCATTCCCCTGATTCAAAATTTTTTTTTTCTGAATCTGCAGCCAATCCCTTTCATATCCAATTAGAAAAATAACAACTATTTAAAATTCAGTTCAATTACTTAACTGCTCTGGATGGACCATGTAGCTCTGCCTCTGCTTGTATAGAATTCGTGTGCTTCACAGCAAAAAAACATGGCAGTGTCGGGAAGGCAAGAAACTGAAACGGGAGGCTGGAGAGCCCGAAGATTCAGGCCAGAGGAACCAGAAACCTGCGCTGCTCCGTGCTGACACCAAGGAAAGTTTCTCATCCAATGTCACCCCCAGCCCGGTTCAGCCGTGCCGCGCGGCAGCGAGCGCTCCCGGACTCGCACACGCTCCACGGCTCTGCCCTGTAGCATTAACCATCACAGGTTTATTCATTTAGCTGCACAAACTCCCATTACATTTTGGCAACCAGTCTACGGGATCTTTATGTGTTTAAACAGTATAATCCATTTTACAGTAACATGCTTGAGAGGTTTCCCTGTATTCCCTATAGAAGCGCCTGAATTTGTGTGGCTTGGATCTACATAATCTAAAAAGGGAGAACAAAGATGCAGTGTCTTTTGCAAGCGGCGGCGGATCCTATGTAAGCCACGGTAATGTTGCTATCAATTTGTTAAAATGTATTTAGATTATTGAAGGGCAAAAGACCCTTCAGCAAAGATTAGAGACGAATAATAATAAATACTTCTCTTCATATAGACCTTGCTGCCAATCCGCAGAGCATGCAGGAGGGTTTCGATCTGAGCCTCAGACCGCAGCAGTGTAAATCTGTCAGTTCACCTGCCGTTCCGGAGTCACCAGCTCACCCGGGGATCGCTCCGGGGAGAGCCACCACTCGCCCACTATCACAGCGAAAACGCTTTTACTTTTCCTTGCTCAGAAGCTGCCCTGGGTTTCTAGCGCCCGTGCACTGGTGGGACATCCGGCAAACCAGAAGTGTTGCAGCCGGGTCGGCACCATGCCCTGGCCAGGACACACGTACCGGACCGGGCTGCCAGGGCTCACACCGGGAAACCCCTCTGCAGTGGCCGGGACCCACCACGGTGCCAGGCACGTCTTTCTATGGGGAAAACAACTCTGACCAGCCACAGAAACAGCATGGGGAGAATCCAGCCGGCCGTGCAGGAGGGGGCACATCTGCACACAGGGGACTGAGGCGCAGCTCTTGCGGTGTCTACAAACCCTCTCAAGACGTTTCTTCAATGACTGCCCCTGTCTCTTGCTAACTTGGATCTTGTGCTTGAAGCAACCCTGAATACCTGTGGTCAGGTCCTCTGCTCACACCTCACCAACCCCAGGACTGCGGCCCCCGCTTTGCCCGGTGCATGGGGCCATCTCGGGGCACCCATGGAGCCCCGAGGACATGCTGTCCCCAAGCAGCCACCACCTCGCTGGGGACACCGCTTGCTCCCTGGGACCTGTCCGACCAGTCTGGAGGGAATAGGGCCTGACCCGATCCCTCGCTCCCTGGCGCCTCGGCACTTGGGTGACTGATGTCAGATAAATGCCTGAGATAGAGGGTGGGGAGGCTCGGCCTGGCTGGAATCCCAAGCACGCGCCGCAGGAGCTGCGACGGCTTTTTAGGCTGCAAAGGTGAACCTGCTCGCAGCTCCTCTCATCCCGCTCCGGAGCCCCTTGCTCCTGAGCTGCGGGCACACCGTATTCTGGGATATTTAATTGCAATGGGTAGTTTGGGCTCATTTCTAGCAATTCTTTCTTGCTCCTTTGTGCTTCTCTGCTCTTCTCTACCAAGCCACAACACTTAACCTCTCTCCAAACTAAAGGCAATATCCAGACACGGCAGAGCTGGGTGTGGGGTAGGGCACAGAGGCGAGAGCTGAGCATGCAGCAGTTCCAAGCATTATATCCATATTTGCTAATTAGTTCCTCCATTAAGAATTAAAATAAACAAACAAATGGAAGGACAGCAAGAATGAGTAATTCCCTAGGATCACACAGGAAAGGGTGGGATGGTTTAGTGGTTAGGGTGCTAGTCTAGGACTTCAGAGAACCTCATTTAGGCTCTTCAAATAATTAAGACAGATTGCAAACATTTTTTTTCCTGAGATCACGTATCTTGGAATATTACTAAACAGGGAGGAATGGTCTACGTTTGCCTCTGCTCTGCTGCAGATTTGGTGTGACCCTGGGCACGTCCCTGGGCTGGAGGCACACGAATGGGTCCCTGTGTGTCTGCCCGTGTCCATGCTGCCACGGGTTGGTGCCCTGCGAGGCATGTGCCTGCTGCGTGGCACCGTCTGCAAAATGAAGATCTCGGCGCCACCTCCTTCGTGGGGCTGACGTGGGGACAAGCACCATGGGGTGTATGTCACCCGGCCGAGGCCGCTCCTGCTGGCCCCACTGGCAACCCACCAGTGGACAAAGCAGTCCTCATGGGAGCCGGGGCTGTGGCGTGGCAGTGACCCGCTGCCCAGGAGGGTGGGAGCATGTGCTGTGCTCTTCTCCAAAAGCTTTGGAGAACTGTGCCTTTACACAGTTCTTCAAATTACAGAGGGAGTACATGGGGTGATGGGGTGACCAGGGACAGCCAGCCCCTGGTGACCCCTTTGCCCACGAGCATGCGTGGCTGCAGCCCTGCCCGCCCCAACGAGCAGGGTCTGCAGCAGCCAAACACCGGCCAAACCACCGAGCTGCAAAAATGGAAATCAAGGAGGAGCTGCTCCAAAGCCAGCCCAGCGTGTCCGCGGTGCCTCGCTCGGTGCTGTCCCATGGAGAAGCCTCACCTGGGGTCCAGCTCCTGGAGGAGAAGCGCTGTTGGTTTGACTCACAAGCCACATGCCAAAAAGTAACCCAAGCTGGCTTTTCTGAACCTACCCTTTAAGAGCTGCTCTTTACTTCTAACAAAGAAAAAATTTCATTTAAAAACATCTAATTAAACAGTAAGTCATGACAAGGTACGTGAAACTAGGAGATAACACATGCCTGGGAGGCACCGGGGAGGTTGAGACAAAGCCCAGCGCCTTCACCGGTACCCGCGTGTGTTATCTCACATGAACACACACCTGGTTTTATCCTGGTGCAATTATAGGACATTAAAAATATAATTTTAATGGAGGAACGGTGATCTGGATGCGGTTCAGAGTAAAAACTTTCTTTTAAGTCTCTCTGTTTGATTAGTAGGTGTTCCTGCCACGCACGCATGTGTGCGCAGGGAGAAGCGCCCGGATCGGGAGGTGTGACTGTGTTTTGATGAACGCTGTATCTCGTGGTGTGTGCAAGGGCTTGTCTAAACTTTAAAGCCTTTGTGAGCAACGCTAAGGCAGCAAAGCCTCCAGTCAAGACCCAGCTTGTCCCAGGTGAGCCCCTTTTCCCGCTCAGGCAAACTACCGCAGCAGATAAAGCTGCAGAAAGCCGGGAGGGCTCTGCCAGCAGAGCTCAGCACCCTGCATCTGACTGGAGTCCAAGCACCCCCGCCCACGTCCGTGGACAGTCTCATAAAAGACGTGTCTTTGCAGCCCCGGGTGTTTTACAGGATGACCTCATTTATTACCTTGCTCGTCACAGGAAATGATGTTTATCTAATCTACCATTCTTTCGGGGGTTTTTTGTTGTTTGTTTTTTTTTTTTTT
>NW_008795919.1:1701577-1702749 GCF_000699145.1 Aptenodytes forsteri
CGCGAAGCCCACGGGGAGACTTGGCATCACGACCCGGACCCCGCGTGCGGTGGCGAGCGGATCTAAGGATCTCGGTCTCAATCTCCCTCCTCTGCTGCATTCTTTAGTAGTGACAGCTACTTTTTGCAGTATGTCTAAATGTGGGCTCGGAGCACTCTGAGGCGCAGCTTTCCGTCCGTCTGTCCAGCATCCAGCCAAACAGGTCCACATTCCTGAGCAGAAACGCTAGCGCTGCCACTCGGGAGCAGCCGAAAAGCCTCGGGTGGAAATTTAAACAAGTCACAAACACGAAGGAGAGCGCAGCGGCCGAATCCTGCTGCCTCAACGCGAAGCCAGGCGAGTTCAGCCCCCACCAGCCACGCAGCGCCTGTGCACCGTGCGTGCCCGGGTGCCAAAGCGAGCCCACGCTGGCTACAGCCTTCCGGGGGAAGAGACCTGTATTTTTCTCCGTAAGAAACAGGCTCTGTCAGAAGCTTTCCGCTGATCCTGAAAGGATGTCAAAGCAATAAAACCCCTCCTTATTTTATGACCAAGCTGCGGGATTTTTTGCTAGCGAGTGCAACGGCGTAATGCTCGGTTTCAGAAACAGAAAATCCCCCTCTCCTTGCCCAGCCGAGGGAAGGACCCGCACCGGGAGCTCGGCGCTGGCTGGGTCTCCAGCCCGTTGCCTGGGGGTGTCGGGGCCGGGGGGGGGAGTAGCTGCCCCAGCAGGGCAGCAGGTGAACAGCGCGGAAAGCGCCTAAAGCAGCCAGAGCCTGGGACTAAACTTTTTCGGAGTTAATGTCGCTGTTTTTAAGTCAAATATCTTCCTGGTCTTACATAAATGCTTGGGAGGAAAAAAAAAAAAACCACCACAACCCACAAACAACAAACCAAACAAATAATACAACAACAAAAAAAGACACAGAAAACCATTTCTGAAATACTTTTGAAAAAGGGGGAGAACGAACAAACGCGTATGCGAAAGCTATTCATAAAAGCTCTGCCTATCTATCCAAGACTTTATCCATTTAATTCCCAAACCAAATATGACCTGTTCGTCACGCCAGCGCGGGGGGAAGCTCATCCTCCGTTTTTCAGTGCTATTCACAGCTCCCCGTGCTGGAAGCGAAGTCCCAGCTCTACCTCCGTCACACACAGCATCCCCGCGGCCGAACCCGGCCCCCCCCCCG
>NW_008795919.1:1703353-1704053 GCF_000699145.1 Aptenodytes forsteri
ACGGGCTGCGGGGGCACCGCCGGGGGCCGCGGGCGCTGCCCTCCCGTTTCGTGCTATTTTTGGCCGGGGGTCCCCGCGCTCGGCTTGAACGAAAAGCGCCTCCGAGTAGAGGAGTCAAAGGTGGCGTTGGGGATTCGGGGCAGGTGATTAATATTTTGTTGAACCAGGACAACGGTATCTCGGCAACTAATTAAGGAGAGATTTATCTGTTTTCACATGCACAGATTTATATCAGGTTTCTGTCCGAGGGCCATACCGTCAGGAATTCAAGGATTAATCATCCCCGGTGCGGTATTTGAGATCTCGGCGCGATTTATGTCAAAACTGTGCTTTTTAACGTCTACCCTTGCTCCCCACGGAGAGAGGCGCACCGAGAAACCCCGCCGTCCACCTGCACACCTCCGCGCCGTCACTGCCTGCCTGGAAACCGCTCGGGATTTGTCTCCGATACCTTTAATTTTTTTTCCGAGGGTATAATTCATTCCTGCCGCGGGGTCCGGGGCTTCGCCTTGGGCTCACCTCTCGCCCCCGTTGTGGCTCCGGGAGTCAGCTCAAAGCAGACGGAGCCAGCGGAGCAGGAACGACCCCGTATTATGTATTAAAAATTCTAAATAAATCAGGCTGCAAAGCAATTAATTCGCCCGGTTCGAGCGGGGGGCAGCGGCGTTTGCCGCTACCGCCCGGCAGCTCCCGCGCTCAG
>NW_008795919.1:1704398-1705256 GCF_000699145.1 Aptenodytes forsteri
GCCCCGGCCGTGCCGCGGCGCCCGGGATGGCTGCTGGCCGCTCTGGGGGGGCCGCGCCGCGTTCCCCCCGTCCCCCCTCCAAACACACACTTTGCTCTGGATTTATGGATTTCCCAGGCTGCTGCAGCAAACTGGGGGGCTTTGAGCTCCCGAGCAGGACGGGGACACCCCAGCAGCGCATCGCCCTCATGGCTGCGGTCGGAATCCGACTATTCTCCAAAACACACTTGGCATCTTTATTCCAAACACAGTAGGGGAAAAAAAAACCAAACAACCAAGAGAACCGGCGGGGGAAGAGCCAGTGTCTGACCGGCGGGGGAAGAGCAAGTGTCTGTAGGCAGAGGGGCTGCAGACGCCCCGCACCCGCAGGCCCCGCTTTTCAGCCGGGGTTTTTAGTTTTTATTTCGAAAGAGAGACTAGAGGATCCGCAGGCACAAATCTGGCACTGAACAACAACAAATCCTCCCGAACGGAGACGAAGATTTCTAAGTAATGGCGCGTTTTGAAAAAAAAGGAGGGGGAAAAAAAAAAACCAAACCCCACTGCAACTTCAACCCAACTTCCAGACAAATATTCTCATGGCAGAGAGTTTTACGAAGGTGCCTCGAGCGCTGCTGGCGCTCGCAAACCAGCGAACGCGCGGCCAGCGCTCCTGCCTAACCAGCGCGCACACGCACCCCGCAGCTTGTTGCAACCATTTCTCATGCAAGGATATTTAATGAAATGCCTCTCCTGTGTTCTAATTAAAGCTAAAATAATTACGGTCATTAATGCTCCGCAGAAATGCCGCGTGTAATGAAGCCGTGTTCTTAGAATAACAATTTTCATGGCAAAGGGGCTGTGAGGCACCGTGAACGC
>NW_008795919.1:1708766-1718133 GCF_000699145.1 Aptenodytes forsteri
CTGCCAGCGGCACAGAGTGATCCGCATTGACCCCCACACCGGTAACACGCCCACGCAGGCGGCTGCACACGCCCACGCCCACGCCGGTGCAGTGATGCACCCGCGCAGTGATGCCCGGGGATGCACACCAGCACAGGCACACGCACAGCCCGACACGCACTCGCGGCACTCGGACACCCACGGACACACGCGCAGACTCGCGCACGCCCCGCGCGGCCCACGGGCGCCGTGAACCACGGGCGCCGTGGCCGGTCTCCGGGGCGGCCTTGTCCCCGCGGGGTCCCCGCGGTCTCACCGTGCCACCCGCCGGGAGCGGGCTGCCCATTGCTGCGCAGGAGTTTCCATTGGTGGCGGCGTGTAATTTGTGTGCGAGCAGAGAACAAACCCTTTACCCCCAACTGTAACACACCGTGATGTGTGATAGACATTAACAAACACAATCCCACATTGCATTTAATTTAATTCCACTCTTCCTGCCCCGAGCTACAGCTCCCTTCATTTTCATTTTTCCTCTGAATTCCCACAACTCAGACCTCTTTGATTTCCAGGTTTAATTAACAATGCTCATTAAATGAATTTTTATTCATTTCTTTTAATATTACCCTGCCACCTGTCTTTAGGAGGCAAGGGCTGATCATTTATTCTAATTTATTTCTATTAAAGATGGCATTTAAGGGAGGGAGGAGGGATGTGCAGAGGTGTAAAGGGCTGATCTATTAAAATCTCTTCATCCCCCCCCCAAACACTGTTCAAGGATGCTGCTCCTGAAAGTTCTATATTTATTTTCCACCACATCCATTTCATTTGCTAGGAAAAATTGGATTGGACATGCTGTATTTTGCAGTTATGTTCCAGTTCATTCTTAACATCCCTTGCTCGTCTAGTCCGTATAATGCCGAGTCTTTATTCATCAGAAAGAGGTGAAACTGTGCAAAATCCAGGCAGGAAGGGCCACGAGCCGGCCTGCACACAGGACTGTGGGGTGAGCAGGAGGATGCTCCCCGGCGGCAGCTCAGAGGGAAGCCATGTTTCCACCCAAAAATGAGACAGAGCAGGGGAAACCTGCAACACTGACAGACAAAGGGAAGGAAAAACAAAAGGCAAAGCTGCCCTGCTGCCACCGAACACGCCGGGCAAACTGGGCTCGTGGCAACGCGGTAGGCTGGGGCAGGGGGCCGGGGAAGCCCAAGCCTGGGGGGGCTGCAGGGCTGCCAGGGGTTCAGGTCGGGGCTTCTCACCCCCCCAGCCCAGCAGTGCCCAGGAAGGGGACAAGGGGCCTTGCAGCAGACAAGACTGAGTGGCTGTGACTGCTGTTGGGGGATGTGTGTCCATGCCAAAGGCGAGCTCTGACTGTTCCTCTCCCCCGGGCTTTGTGCAGCCCCCAGCAGCTCCTCCACCCTGGCACCCTCTCCGTTGGCAGCACAAGCAGCACCTTCCCAGCCCTCGGGTCCTGCCCAGCAACACGCTCAGAGCCCTGCAAGCACCCGAACAGTCCTTGCAAGACGCCTGAGAGCTGCCCGAGTCCTTCACTGCCCCATCCCCTCCGTACAGCTTTGCTAAGAGCGTTTTCACCCGCCTGGTGGTGAGGGCAAGCTAAACCCATGGGCCTCCCAGGGGCAGGAGGCAGCCGTTAAGCCACCAGTGATGATGACGAACAATTATTTGCTTTAACCTGCTGTCACAAGGTCCCAGGCAGGGCCGAGGACTGTCACACTGGGTGCTGTACACACGCTGTCCCAGCAGCTGCCTCGTTCTGTTACTGGTTCAGCATGGCCAGAGCAATTGCTGGGGGTCATCTAAACACAGGGTGCTCAAACGCGGCTCTCCACAGCAGCCTCCTCTCTGGAGGCTCTTTAGCCTCGCAGTTTAAGGATCATGTGCACATCCAGCTGTGCTCATGTTTTGCTCTGCCAAACGTCCTTCGTGTTTGCTAAGAGAGGGACACAATCATGCTGAGGTCCTCAACGAGAGACCTGCCCCCTCACCCCCCAGCTACGGGGAGCATTTGCTGTCGGTCTGGGCCAGGTCTCCGCCCCAGGGACCACTTGTTGCATTTGCACCCAAGCCAGAAATCTCTGAAAAACTGGTTTTGTAACAACGGTCCCAGTGCTCCTACCCAGGGAGATCAATGTGTTTGCCGGCTCTTCCAGGGGTGCGTGAGGGTCTTGAGGCAGCAACCTCTGCTTTTGAGGGTCAGCAGCGAAAATACCTGCCAAGCAGGGCGGTAGGGGCATGGAAATAAAGGTATGTGAGCACAGCTCTCTGCCCCAGTCAGAGATGAACCGGTTCTTCCCCAGAAGCCCAGCTCCCATTTCTCCAACACCTTGGAGAAATTTGCACTGGTCCTATCATTTCCCACACCCCCTCCCTGGGAATCCAGGTGGGAAAGGAAGCTCCTTGCTATGGGGCTGGAGACACAGGCAGGGCTTCAGGGAGAAGGACAGAGACCCTGTCAAGGTGTGGGCAGGGAACGGGGCAGCCCCCCTCGCTGCTCAGGCCTCCCACCCTCACCACCCCTGTTACATCTTGCGGCAAGAGGTTTGTGGGAGGGGGCTGCACTTGGTTCCTGTAGCACAGCAGCCAAATAACAACCTTATGAAATATTTAATTTTATTGCCAGTGCTTTTGGGGTGATATGAATAAACACTGTAAGATAACGTATGCCATGGTCGGATTTGCAATGGCGTTATGACATTTAAGCTGTCAAAGCGAAACAGAATGTGCATCTGCTCCTCCGGGGCCTTATCCATCTTGTCCAAGCCACGGTGAGCTATCATCTTGTTCCTGGAGAGCTCACTCTGGTGTTGAAAATGCACCAGGAGATAACGCACTTTGGGATGTTTGGTCTGGGATGCCCCTCCGTGCTGGGATCTCAAAGTGCTGTGGCAGACAGGGGACGTTAGGTGATGCCATCATCCACCTTTCTGGCACTAGAAGATCGATGCCCGCAGATGCCAGCTGCCAGTGGCAGAACCTGCGGTTGGGCTTGCAAAGCTCAGGGTGGCTGAGGAGTCACCCCACAGCCTTTGAAGCCTTGGCCAGGCTGCTGGGGCACCTTCTCCCTCGCGCTGGGCTGAGCCATCCCGGGCACGCCGGGGCCTGCAGACCGGCACAAGCAGAGCCAACGGAGACGCCCACATGGCAGGAGGCCTCTACCAGCTCCGGTGCTCTCCCCTCCTGAACGTGCTGCACTCTCTGTTGTCAGAGCCCAGGGGTCCTGGGAGGGAAACCAGCTTTTTAGGCGTGCTCTGTCTGACAACGTGTTTGGAAAGTGGTGTCCTGGGACAAGAGAGCAGTGATATTGCTCAAGGAGCCCCGGCATCTACACAACGCATCTCCTCTGACATTCAGCCCACTAACATCCCAGAGCAAGGCTGGTGTCTCACCCCATCCACTGTCAGCTCATGGGCAGCCAAGAGGAGTGTGTTTCGTGTTATGCAAAGAAACAAATATATGATGAGCCATCAGGGTCTCTGGGAGGGTCCAGCTCTGGCAAGGCATGGATGCTCCTTCCCACACCTGATGGGACTTTCCATTGAAGAGCGTGAGAATGAGGGCCAGGTGCTCCTCTCCAGGCACCTGCTGGTGGCCAAAACCCACTGCCCTGCGATGTGGTAAAGGATAAAGCAGAGGACTTCCCCAGGCTCTTGGTTTGCTTCCAGGGAGCACGGCTGTGCTGTGAGCAGGTAGCCTGCCTGGGAATTAAAGACCAGCAGCTAAAGGCCTCCAGGTCTAGGACCGCTCTGGTCTTGGACGGGGTCCTGCAGGCCCAGACTGGATCTCCGGTCAGGTGTTGTGGAAGCTCCTACCACTGCCTGCGGGGATGAACAGCCGCCAAGCCAGCACTGCTAACCACAGCGAGCCCAGCGCAGCGCTGGGGGAGAGAGGAGAGCACCCTCCTGCTGATACAGGCGCGTATCTCTCATTAGTGCTAATGATAGCCTTTCATTAATGGGAAGCCCGCACCCTTTGACCAGAGGCAGAACAGCGTACGGGACTGGGAATAGTCGAAGGTAAAACATTTGAGGGTTTGGATGTTTTTTCTGACAATCTGAAATGCGTTTCTGACTCTTCCAATGCATTGATGTTTCCCCGCGGTGCAGGCATGAGGTGTTCTTGGCAGGATGGGCAGACCCTCCCAGCCCACGCTCTAGCAGAGTTACGCTCTTTTCCAAGGCCAGGAGGCTCATTTGCTTGTTTGGCTTGCATCGCTTTCTTCTGGTAGCACCTACCTTTGTTCCAACTTGCATTGACTTTTCAGGGCTGAGCTGAAAAGATCAGAAAGATACTTTTCCTGAGCAACAGCAGGCACCTCCTCTCCGGTTGTGTAAGGCATTTGCTTTTGTAAAACGGTGAGCTAAAAATATGTGTAAAGCAGGAATGCGCCCAGACTCAGCCCTCCTTTTGAGACAGCTCCTCGCTCGATTCTTCTCTCAATCAGACGGTTCCACAGCCCCCCCGGCGTGAGTTTTGAAGGCAGCCGGGATCAGTGCCTTGCTCTGCCCGCTCTGGGCAGAGGCTGCTGCTCCCAAAGAGCTCCTCGACTGACACCTGGTGGAAAAGCCTTCCCGGACCCGGCTGCGGTCCGAGCAGGGAGCTCTGCTCCGGCCACAGCCATCCTCCGTCTGACGAGCTCCGAAATACCACCCCGGCCCGGCTGCTCTTTCTGGGAGTTTTTACGCTCGGGCTCACAGGGTACCCGAGAGCTGGCAGCCCAGGCTGCCAAGCCAGCGGTACAAGTGATTTACTCCCCCATCGGACATGTGGCCTTTCTCTTCTGTAAAGCAAACTACTCCCCAGTCTGCAGGGAGTCCGCGAGGTGTAATTCACGCATTTCTGCTTTCACAATCCCTACCCGAAGGCTCTGAAGAGAGCCAAGGCCTTTGCAGGTTGAACCCCTCACCTTGCAGGAGTGGAAAACTCCCCCTGTGCATCCCATCCCTGCAGCGAGAGGGAGCCTGAGCAAATACAAATCCTCGCGGCCGTGCCTTGTGCAGGTGTTTTACAGGGCAAACCAGGCAACAGCAAGTGGTGCTGTGAAGGTTTTCTAGGCATGAATTTGGGATGACGGTACCAGTCGTGGATACGAGCAGGGGGGTCGTCCCACAGCATGGCAAAAGGGCCTTGGTGCAACTTTGCCCCAGAAGGAGACAGGTCAGAGTTATCCTCGCTGCTACTGGTAAATTTTAAAGCTCTTCCCGTTCCTGCCTTTTGCAGCCTTCTACGTCTAATGCCGAGTTACTTTACTGACATGTGCAGGCCTCTGACAGAAAATAAGGTGACATCTTGAAGGGCTTACTGTGACAAAATTGGGAGAGCATGTTAAAGGGAGAAGCAGGCAACCTCTCAGGGCTCTGGGCAGAAATAAATCCCGACACTGCATGAGTTTGAAAAACAAAGCAACAGAAAACACCTTTAATGATTAAAAAGTACTTTTTTTCAGAAAGAAATACTGACAGAAGGTCAAGCAGGTGCATGTTCAAATGTTCTGAGGCAGCAACGGTTCTGCACATCAGGTAGTGGACAGTGCAAATCCCACTGAGCTCTGCTGCATCACTCCAGTTTCAGAAAGTTTGGTTACTTAAACGTTTTTTGTCCCCATCCGGCACCAAAGGGTGCGTGAGAAATGTTGAACAGATCTTGTGCAGGTGTCTGGCTTCATTTCCCACCCCAGGGTGCTGCTGGCTCTTCACTGCTCAGACAGACACTGTTCCAAAGCTGCCATACCGTAAAGGTTGGCCCACTCCCCGCCGTGGTGTGACAGGATCACGTCCCTGCACGGCTTGCTGGCTCTGGCCAGCTCTACCAGCACGCCCTGGAAAGCGGCGATGAGTTCAAAATCCACCGAGGCTGGAGCGACGCGGGTCAGTAACTCCGAGAGGCCTTCCAGCCACCGCGCCTGGAGGACGGCTTGCGGCAGCCAGGGGAAAAGCGGCACGCAGCCGGCCAAGGCCTGCATCCCCAGGAACCAGAGCTCACGGATGTCAGCCCAGGCACTCGCGTAGGCAGGCGACACGGCCGCGGCCAAGCCGTCGCTACCGGGGTCTGCTTGGGCGGTGTGGGCCTGTGATAGGAAGCGAATGGCGGCTCCGAAAAACTCCTGGGCAGACTGGGTCTCCTGAAGAACTGGAAGAGAAAGGAAATGAATGACTCGATACAGAGCTTGCTCGGCCAAAGGAGGGACCCTTCGGTGGGTCTGTCTGCAGCAGGGCTTTCAGGGAGAGCAGAATACCATTCCCATCAGCCTACTGAATCTTCTGCATATTCCTTGCTCCTCCAGGTTTTTGGTTTTGTCACTTTTCCAATGACAGCAACTGGACCCGTTTCCTTGCTTTCGCCAGCCCAACCACCCAGACCTGGTCTCTGCCCACGCAGAGCAATGTGCAACTTTGCCAGTGGGAACTCTTCTTACCTGCTGAACTTGCAAGGATCCTGGCCATCATCAGGCCCAGAGTCGCAATGTTCGCTGCTAGAACCAGGTGATCTTTCTGGGGCAGCAGAAGCGGAAGAGACTTCAACAACATGTCCATCAAGGAGGAAAAGGTTTTGTCTCGCCTAGAGAGAAAGCAAACCCTGAGACACGTTTCCTGAGCAGAGCCAGAAGCACCTGAAAATGTCAAGGTTAAAGGCAGTGTCAAAAAAGTAATATAACTGGTGTCGAAAAAGGGACATCCCTCTTTCAGCATAGTGTCTTAAAAGATCCTGCAAGCTCATTTCACAATGCACTCTCTTTCTTCCCACTGACAATCTTAAAGCAGGCTCCTGCGGCTCTGTTACCTGATGAGGTCCGGTGCAGTCACGACCAGGTTAAGGAAAATCCCACACGCCGTCTGTAGACTCATTTCAGTGCTTGTCAGTGGAGTCAGGGACCCGGGCTCGGAGGTCAGCACCTCCCACTGATGGAGGAAGTACTCACACAGCAGTGCTGGTGCTCCCTCTGAGATGAGGATGTCCCGGGGCCTGTCCTCTGCTGTTAAATGGCAAAAGCCAGGTAGCAGAAATCTGGAAGGGGAAAGACATTGGGAACGTGAGGCAGAATGGGTCTAAGCTCTGCATTTACATCCAACTGGGGGGAAAAAAGAGCCATGGAATTGGCACTGCAGGGAGAATGGAAAATAGAAAAAGATTTGAACAGGTTTGTGCTAAAACACATCAACTCTGTGCTTAAAATACGCACCTCAGAGCATCCTGAGGCAAGCCAGAGCCCTCGGTGCTGACCAGCTCTGGCTGGGGAAGACCCACAGCTGGGCTGCCCTCTTTGAAAAGCTTCTTGGCATAATGAACAAGGAAAGGCAAGAGCTCACAGATTTCCTGCTTGAGGGAGGATGTCTCTTCTGCCATCCAGGCTCCAAGGATTCGAACAGAAGCAAATATGAAAGGATCTTGTAGCTCCTCCTGTTTAACCTGCATGAATAAGAAAGCAGACAGAAAATGACACGTTAGGGCCGCTGTCCTATCGAGGTACCGCAGGCAGGAAAACCACAGTGGGCGAAGATGCATGTTTTGCTCTACACAGCTATGGCCATGAGCTGCTGAGCACCCATTAAGCGTCCCAGTGAACAGCTATCAAAGCCTCCCAGAAGAAACCCACAAAAACACGCTCTTTGCCTGAAAGCCCTGCATTACCTGTCTCAAGTAGAATATTACAGCTCCAAATGCCTCCTCCATGATCCTCACAAGCTGCATTTTCTGCACCTCTTCTAGCAGTGGTTTCTCTTCTCTCAGGCACTCCTGGATCCCCATCTCCATAAGGATATAGCAGGCTGTTACCACTTCTTTCTTCCCCTCCACCTCCAAGGGATCTGGCTCCTCTAGGGTCAGGCGGACCTCCACACAAGCCAAGTTCACCAGCAAGGCCAGGAACTTGCTTCCAGCATTCCCTGCTGGGATCCACTCTGACCCACAGGCCTGCACGAGGCAGGCAGCAAGCTTCAGAGCAGGGTCCCGCTGTGACTGGCTGAGTTTACTGCCCAAGATGTTAGCCAGCCCTTTGTAAAGTCTATGGAGGCACTCACAGCCCTGCGAGTCCTGTGTGAGGGGTGGCGACAGGGGGATGAAGTGTGGCAGAACCTCACACAACTCAAATTTGGTCATGTCTTCAGTCTTGAGAAAATCATTGGTGAGCTTGCTCAGCACGGCCAGGAGGTGTGGAGCGTCTCTCTGCCAGCACTTCGCCTCTGCTATGGCCAACAGCCCCAAGAGCAGCGTCAGAGCACGGTCAGAGCCATAACTGCAATTCACGTAGGCCTGGCACAGGGCAGACACCGTCCCTTTGGTCACCAACTCCCTGGGGCCCCTGCTAGTGGCCATGACAGCACTCAGGCACTGGTATGCATCATCGATCATGGACGTGCTGTCTGGATTGCAGGAGGAAACCAGGATGTCATTGAAGGTTGGGATTTTGTTCAGGATTTGGGAGTGACCAGCTAACTCGGGATCGGTGCAGAAACATGCCAACAGAGTAAGGCCCAGTGCCCGGAAGGTGTGCTCGGGGCATCCCGCCGGGGGCTGCCTGGAGGTGAGCAGGCGATTTGGAAACGTGAATCCAATTGCGTCAAAGATCTGGCGACGGATCTTAGCGTCTACTTCTCCGGCTCTGACCGCTTTGGTCACCTGTAAGGCAAACCAGGGGTGAGTGCGCAGCATAGCAAGAGCCTTTGCTAAATTTACAGGATTGAACAGGCAAATAAGAAGCCTAAACAACTGTCATTAGTACAGAGAAGTATTTGGAAACGGAATCCAATTGCGTCAAAGATCTGGCGACGGATCTTAGCGTCTACTTCTCCGGCTCTGACCGCTTTGGTCACCTGTAAGGCAAACCAGGGGTGAGTGCGCAGCATAGCAAGAGCCTTTGCTAAATTTACAGGATTGAACAGGCAAATAAGAAGCCTAAACAACTGTCATTAGTACAGAGAAGTACCCACTGAGCTGGGCACTTAGACCAAGTGCTGACCCAGAGCTTTACCAGAGCGCGGCAACGCTGACTACTCCTCAGCACACCCAAGCCAAGGCCAGGCTCCCTCCACTTGGGAACACCAACGCGTGGAAGCACCTTGCCCCGAAGCCCCCAGCGCCAGCGAGCACAGCTGCAAAGGCCGCTCGGTCACTCTCGTTTCCAGCGGCGGGTTTCGCCTTCCCCCTGCCCGCTCCTGAGGCGATGGCGCCCACGGCGCCGCCCCGCAGCGGTTCCTTACCAGGAGCAGGGCTGCGAACTGCTCGCTGTCGTTTCTCGCGTCTCTGAGCACGCCGAGGCACCTCTTCAGCGTCGAGTTTCTGTCTCCGGCGTCCGAGGCCATGGCCAGGTAGGTCGGTTTACGGACGGGGAGTAAAACCGGCGCCGCCGGCACCCCGGGTCTCTCAGCCCGTT
>NW_008795919.1:1718871-1758593 GCF_000699145.1 Aptenodytes forsteri
CGGGGGGGGGAGGGGAGGGCCGGAAAGTTTCCTTAACGACCTGTTGGCTGAGCAGCCTCCCATCGTGAGCCCCCTGAAGTTTTCCTCCCGCGCCCTTCCTCCCTTTCAGCCCTCCTGCAGCTCCCGCTCGGCGCTGCCGGGCGGTCGAGTGACATTCCCTCCAGGCTGAACGAAGGAGGAGCGTTTAAGCAATGCGCTGATAGATCTCTGACAATATTCCCTTTTGGTTCTTCAGAAATGGCAGATTTAACTCCTTGTGCCTAATGGTGCTTCATCACTCTTTGAAAACAGATAATACTTATTACTCGTGAAGTAATTAATGTTTTAATATCGCATCACCTAGAGCTAATTTAGATTTCAGTAGCATATGAGGCTGTAAAAGAGCCTTTGGCATTAGAAAGGCTGAGAAGGAGCATCGATGTTTTTGTGATCTGTGCCCCGCAGAGCGAAATACGAGGCAAAACAGGTCTTCAGCTCCGTGTTTCTCAGCATTGCTGTCGTCTTGTTTCTGTTTGTTTCTGGCTGGTACCAGCCAGCACCAACACGCAAGCGATGACATCGCCAGGCAGATGTGCTGGGTTTGTCAGTGCCAGTGTTGTGCTCGTGGTGCTGGCTGGCTGTCCGTTCCCTGTGGTATATCTGAAACTGAAATTTCCCAAATGCATCTTTGGAATCCGGTAGACTGTGATATTAGATATTTTGCCACTGAAAGCAGTGGGGTCTGGAGGAGGAAATCACAAGGGTGATGGGAAAGGCCATCGTGGTGGCCCGCTGCAGTTCAGCACCAGAAACTTTGCTACTATGGGTTTTGCTTTAGTATTGTATATTGATAGTTACTTAGCAGCAGCTGGACTAAGTCACAGCAGATAAGATAAGACATTCCTTTTCCTCCGCAAATGCTCCATGTTCTTCATAATGTCGACTGAATCTGTGCAAGAACATACCAATTGCCGGTGGATGTTTTGTGTTTCATATCTTATATGTTTCTAGAACCCTGCCGCTGCCCACAAAGGCCATGGAGGAGAGGTTGGAAGCCAAGTTCAGCATTAGCGCCCGATTGCTGTCACGATACTGCCTGGGAAAACCTGCAAGGGAGCTGAGAAGTCTGCAGCTGTTCTACCTGTGTGCTTGCCTGTGTGCCTTGTGCTCCTCAGCAGGTGATTCTTCTGTTCTGTCTGGGACTGTGTCTATATTTTTTATGATATTTATCCCTCTTGCTTGTTTAAAATCTTCTGAGAGGAAGGTGAAATTATTTGCTGCTAGACATTGTAGCTGGTTTAAAAAACAAACAAAACCCCACCCTTATTAGTTACTAAATGAGCTGTCAAAAGGGTAGGAGGGATGTGGAGCATGAGGGGGTCACTTCTCATAACACTGTATTGCTCTGATAACCAACTGCTATTTTGAGTAATCAAGTGGTCAGCAGCAGGGTGTCTGTCTGTCCCACGCAGCTACTGTTGCGCATCTTCACACGTGGTGCTGGCTTTCAGGCACTTGCCTGATACCTCATAGAGAGCTTTCTCTGAGCATTTCTGCAAAATGAACAAGTTATACCCTGGAAAATAATTTCATCTAAGGAATACTTGAAGCAAGTTGGGAAGGCAGGAATGTTTTTTTTATCTCTCAAATGTTTAAGGCTCTCCCCAAATGCAGTATGTCAATAATCTGTATTTGCCTACAAGCAATTGTTATGTTTGGTTTTTTATTTCCTGTTCAAACTTGAGTAACCGACCTCCCGCTCAAGTAAATAACCAAGTTAGTGGCTTGTATGTAAGTTTTCCTGTAATGGATTGTGTGGGGGTTTTTTTATTTAAAAAGTTCAGACTCTGACTTTTCAGAGAGACGTGTTAAGTTCCTGTGAATGTTTTGAGGCCACATCTTTACCAAGAGGTGGTATTTTTCCCATGCGTGCATATAGCATTCACCAGATCCTTGTTCAAGTTTTAGTGAATTATAGGTTCGAGGCAGTGGTGACCTCAGTATATATCAACCTGTGTGACAGCTGACAGCTGCTTTCTTTTTGCTGGAAGGTTGCTGTCTTAATAGTAGCAAGATTTGAAAAGGGGGTTGTTTTGCTTTGTTTCTTGGTTACGTGGACATGTTCTCTAGGCTGCTGCAGTGTCTCTGTTGTTTCACCAGGCCTTCCTGGACACTTACCAAGTGACAGATTTGATTAAGCTAATGAGCTGCGTGACCTTAATCTGCTAATTTAGAACCTGGAAAGACATATTTGTATTCCTGGTCCTAGCAAAGGGTTCTCGGTGCTCTGGGTTTGGATGGTGTGTCAGGTGGATCGTGTGTTTCCTTGTAGAATGGGCTTCCTGCGTGGCATTTCCAGTCTTTAGTAATATCTTAGAAGTCTAGAGCTAGAGCTGTGAATCCCGTGTCTCTCTTAGAGGGTGTTCTGGACAGCGCTGCAGTGTTTGAGGGCTGGTCTGCTTGGGAGAGTTAAAACCATGAAGGCTGATGCGTGTGTGGAAATAAATGTAATTATATGTGACGTAGTTATCCTGATGTGGACACTTTTTCCATTGTAGAGTTTTTGTTGTTTTGGTCTTGTTTGTGTCACTTAGGCAGCAGAGTTTGTTAAACTGAAGAGGAATTATGGCTGCCTAGAAATTAGTGTGATCACGTGGAGTTACGTAAGAGGAACTGTGTTGACATAATTGGTTACATGTGACAGATTTTAAAAGTCCATAGAGTCAAGTCTTTAATCATTAATCTGATATCAGGAGGGATTAACTGCCTGAGCAAGTCTGTGAACCTGAGCTTATTAATAGAAACTGTTCTTGTTCATTCCATTCCCCTGCTGTTCAGCAAAGCTGTGAGCTGCATCGCCGGGACAGGAACTCCCAAGTTCCTGAGAAGCGCAGCTTTTTTTGTACTGATATACTAGGGAAAAAAAAAATGACAAAAACAACATTAAGAAGTGACTAAGCACACCCACTGTGCAGGCGTCATGTGGTTTGTGTTGTGCTAGGCTGGGTAGGCTGCTGGGGCTTAGGAGGGAGCTCGTTCCCGGGGATGTTCCTGCTGACGGGTTTCTCGTGCTTTTCTCTGAAGCTGCTGGCATTGCTTCTGTCGGTGACCGGATTTACCGGTCTGCTGGTCTGACCCACCCACGAGTTCCTGTATGCGTCTGCTGTGTGTGGTAGTCTAGGGTCCGGCACAAGGGACTGGAAGGGACTGAACAGGCTGCTCTCTCAGTAAGCAGGAGTTAGTACCTCTGCCTGTACTCCCAGCTGCCTTCTTCTGTTTGGTGCAGGTCCATGTCTGCTTAGCGCAGGTGCTGCCCCAGGTTCTGTGGAGGTCCCCATTTGCAAGACTGCGAATAGCAACGTGTGGCTTCTCATCACAACGATTCGTTTGGCCCACAGTGTGTTCCTGCAGGACTCTCAGGGAGGAAGTGTTTTGTGAACAGACCGGGTGAATTTTCCTGGCAGAAAATCTTTCATCTTTCCAGAGATGAAATGCAAGCGTAGACTGAGGAGCTCTGCTTTCTGCCATGGCACGTAAATAGAGTTGTGTGAATGCGTGATGCCCACCAAAGACCATGGGATTTGCATAGATGAAAATCAGTATGGTTCTGTGGAAAATGTACATCTAGAATGCTGGGCTGGCATGTTGTGAGTTTCCTGTTCGCTTCTACCGTTCCTGAGAGTTAACAGAGTTTTAATCTATCCATGTACAGCAATTCAGAAGCCATATTGGCTAATTTCAAATAAACATGTCCTAGGTGGGCATTAGCAGGGTTCTGGAAATGAAATCTGGCCAAAATATAATTCAAATCTCTGCATCTTGATTTAGCAGTGGGTTAAAAGAGAAGCAGAATGCTCTCAGCATGGTAGTGTTGTGTCATCTGGGCTAAGTCATGGCTCTGGCATACCTAGGAGATGCTTACAGGGATTCAGGTTTTACATTTTAGATTAACAAATACAATACTTGTCTATGTAGTGATTTTTCACAAGGGATATCTTCCCTGGGAAAACTCTTTTAAATATGCCCTATTCTGTTTGTGCTTAGTTTTAAGACTGTTACTAGAAAGCTGCTGCTGAACTTCACTGGGTTCTGTATCAAGCCTTAATTTGAGTGGTATGTATGAGCCAGGGCTGACATCTAAGGAGAGATGGATGAGCAGTGATCAAGGAGGAGGAGGCATTTTAGGGATGTGGGAAGCAGCACATTTCCCTTTTGCACGGGGTATATGAGGGACAGTGCTTCACCTTTAATAGAAAGTGATTTTTTTTTTTTTTAGGCTAACTTGAGTTAATGGATAAGATCTCTTGAAATTCACAGCAATAGTGTTACTCTTTGATTTGTTACTTGTTTCTCTAAGTCTGGAGGGTGTACACCCCCCCACCCTGTACTCTGTCCTAATTCCAGGCCCATCAGGTTAATGCCAGGTGCTTGTCCCTGCCTGTGCGCACAGTTGTGTCAGGGTGACTGTCAGTCCAAGCACTTCGGAATGTAATGAGGTCGGTTGTTGCCCTGGGCAGACAGGCTGCCGGTCTGCTTGCTCTCGAAGGAAGTGCCATGTGTTGATGAAGTGCGACAAGGATGGTGCTGATTTTAAAGGTGCTGTTGTCAACTTCTCTCTCTGAATGTATGCAATGTTTCATTTCCACGTTGCAGTTGGACGTTTCTTGAGTGAAGAGCTTCCCTTCCTTCTGTGCAGTTGTGGGTTCAGACACTCATAGGGAGCTCTGGTCCCCTGTGACTTGGTCACAGATCTTGAGTGCATTCTGTTGCAGCTGATGCTAGCTTTCTGGAGCCTTGTCTTCAAACTGCCTTTGCTGAGCTGGTTTCACAATAAGCTATAAATAACACTTCTGCTTCCTGCTTTCTGATGTCTCAAAACCAAACTTTTCCTCGTGATGGTGTGAGTTGCCTTTTTGGGTTGAAATTCTTGGTGTAGCAGGAGATTCCACACAAAAGGTGCATGAATATGGCCATCACCCTTTATTTTAAACAAGTGGCTAATCCATTCTGGGTGAGCAAATCATTGTATGTGGATACCTTTAATGATCAGGAGTACAAGAGCTGTTACACCTATTGTGGTGTTTGGGATAACTGAATTACAACGAAATATGTCCTCAGTCTTCCCCACTTGCTTTCTTTGGTCGTACAAGGTTATCCAGGTCATACAACATTATAAAAATGCTATGACTTTGCCCTTCCTCCTGCACTGCCCCCAGGTGCAGTCCTTTGCAGGAAGGGCAAAGTCATAGCACTTTTATATCACTAACTTTGAGTATTAGCTGTGATTCAGAGGGTCAGAGTTCCTTGCCATCTCAAGAGTGTGAGGTAAGTGTCTTCGTGGCTGGAGTTTAAAGTCCTGAAGTCAAACGCTTCAAATAGCCTAAAACAGCCAGTGTGGAAGACACCTGCATCCGTCTGTACTGTTCTAGTCTCACAGAGTTTTCCAGGATTGGTGCTTCAGGAGGTTGAGGTTGACAACTGCTTGTGAGCTCTAGACTTGATCAGAAAAATACCTCCCCCTCTGCACTTCTGTCTGTGTCGTGGTTGATGCTTGGAAAGCTTCCTGCTATGTGAGCCTGCCGTGGCTCAGCAGGGCTGTTGGAGTTGTGCCGGGCAGTTGGGGACCTTGCATGATTTCTTTCAAGAATCATAAAACGCACTGCAGTGCCATCACCATTACTTCTATTTGGTGGGTGATGACATGGAGATTTTTTTGTGGCCTTTCTCCTGTGCCTCAACATATTCCATCTTTAATGTGTTGGAAGTGACAGGAGAAGTGGTGTGAGAATTCTTCTCAGGGGAGACAGACAGACAGATCAGTAGCCTCTACATCCATGCCTATTAACTTGGTTAGTTCCCACTGTAGTGAATGTGGGTATAATGCAACATGAACTCTGTATTCATTCAGAGTTACTGGAATAGTAATATGTTACTGAACTTTTCTTTATATGCTGTCAAGAAATGGGGATCCAGGGTATTATAATTTAAATTCAGACTTCTTTATTTTAATGGAGAAAAAAGTTTCCCATTTGTGTTGTGTTCAAAAACTCCATTCTTGACAGGCCAGGAGCCAGAGCATATTCTCTAGCTGCACCACTTAGAGTCCAGCAACATAGTTTGTAAAGTAATCTTCCAGTGACCTATTATCCCTTGGATGCTGAACACAGCACAGTGTAACAGTCCCATAGGTCTTTAGTCTATTTTTAGGGAGTCCTTAATCTGCAGAGCTCTGAATTTTGGAAGCCTTTAATCCATTGATCCCTGCAAGCACTCTTAATTTTTCGTGCTGAGAAAAATAAAATAAAAATCCATATGCAAAGCAGTTGCTGCTTTACCGCTGATCTGAAATCTGAAGTAACTTTACTCTTAAAAAACGTGTTTGACAGGAAAATTCTGTTATAGAAAGCACTACAGTGGAGCAGGTGGCAAGGATAGGCCTTGCAGACCTCTGTTCTAGAAGATGTAATGACTTCTCAAATGGAGCAATTTCAGCCGAGTAACTGACTTCAAACATCAGCATGGAAGAGGAAAACATGCCTTTATACTGTGAACCAAGCCAGTGTCACTGTTTCCAGAATTCTCCTTCAAGGCAAACTATGGGCAGAGAGGCAATGCTGTTTACTGGGTTACAGTAAGAAACTGCACTCGGGATTCCTGGGTTCAATTTCTGTCTCTTAACTTGCTGTGTAACCTCAGCCTCACTGTTCAGTCTGTGCCTTACAGTCTTCTCTGAAACAGGAACGTTTCTGGTTTCACTTCTTTTGTTGTAGATGGATTTAGTTCCATTGCTATCAAAAAGGGTGGTGGTCCCGTTGGTAGGAGGTGCAGGTAGTGGATTGTTGCTTAAAAGTTTATAAAAGTACTGGATACTGAGGCCAGGTATAGATTCTGAGAAGCCCCCATTTTACTGCCCTGTACCCTCTCTCCCACATTGCTCCTGTGCCCTAAATTAATCTTGAGAATAGTGATGAGGATCTATTGTCCACTGCTTTAAAGGATTGAGAATTGTCTTTATTTATCTTCCCTCCCCTTTCCCAGATGCAAACTGGAACAGAACTAAATGCGAGCCGGGGAAGATCCTGTTTGGTGGCCGTTTGAGATCGTGGGGAGATCACCATTTACAGCTTCTGGAAGGATTTCATACTGTATTATCCTGTCAGATTGCTTGCTGCCAGAGCCCCACCTGTGATGCCTTTTGGTTCTTGGAAAATATGTGCATCCAGGTGAACTGCTCTATGCCTGGCATGTGTCAGGCAAACAGGACTGGCTTTTCTGACTCTGTTTTGGTGTTTTTAAAGAAATCAAAAAGCACAGAGCACTCCTTAAAGTTTCAAACAGAAGGTGATGTGAAGACCTGGTTTCACAAGTGGTTGGACTGGGGCATCCCTGTCCAGGGGAAAAAAAGACTGCGGAGGTCATTCCAGAAATGGAGCTTGGCAGGTGACAGGGTGGAACTCCTGAAAAGGGATATAGCAGCAAGCCCCAGCAGTGAGGCTGCGGCCAGAGCATCAGATAGCAAATCTAGAAGCAGCCGAAGTGAAGCAGAGCGCTTGAAGGATCAAGTACTGAGGCGCTTAGTGGCAGACAGGCCTGTTCCTGAAGGCCATCCAAATCAAAAGAAAGACTCGCTGAAAGATGGACAGAATCCAAGAGAGCAGAAAACCAAAAGCCCGTTCCCTCCTAAAAGCAATAATGTGAATAGATCAAGTGATGCAGATGATGTTGGCTTGCTACAGGTAAGTGTGATTGCTGGGGCTGAAACGGGGCTGCCTTGGACAGCTGTCACCCTCCTGCTCAATCTTGCTTTACGTAGACTTTGACTTAAAACTGCCTAAGTGGTAGGATACCTTTCTGGATGTCTGTTTTCAGCCTCCTGTCAACAAGGCAAGGCCAAGGGTTGGGTTTTTTGTTTGGTTTTAGTGGGGTAGGTTTTTTTCCCCCCCCTCTTCCTAGCTGGGATAAACTGTCTTTGGGAAGGTGAGGGGAGGTGGAGGCCATGATAATGCTCATCCTTGTATAATCACACAGCATGCTTGCCAGATGAGAAGGAAAGGTAATATGTGATGTCAGTGGGAAGTCCCTGGGAGTTGAACACTGTTACCTGTAAAAGTGCCTTTTTAGATCCACAAAATAAAATAAGCTGTTTTCCTTTGAGTGCTGAATCGAGGCAGTAAGTACATTATTTTATAGACTCATGCATAGAGTTTCCAGTGTACTTTCATGTCAGCCTGCTTGCTTGAGTTGGCATCTTGATGCCAACTTTTTTGTTCTGTTTTTGAAGACTGCTTCAGTTTCACAAATCCACAAAGGCTTACATTGGCGTTGGTTGAATAAAACCAGTTTGGTCTCTACTCCAAACATGTACAATGTTAATCTAGTAAATCTAGATGTTAGTCTTAAAGAGAAACTGGCACATTTGAATTGTTAAATGAAGTTTGTATTTTTAAATCTGCAAATAGTTTTTTGAGCCTTGTCGTACAAAAAAGCCCATGCGCTCGTGATGGTGAAATAGAAAGAATTCTACTTTGTGAAACTGTTCCTTAAATACCTTTTGCCATGTTTCTAGGATTTGGCACCGTTGAAGCCTGATGCCTTCTGGAAATTTGACTGAATTTATTTCTCTCCCTTGTATTCAAATCTTGGTTCCAGGTAGGGCTGTGACTGGTCTGAGCTACCACCCTGCAGAGCAGGATGTGGAGAGCAGCCAAGGGACACTGCTGAGAGCTCCAGGGCAGCCCGGGTGGCGTGTGAAATCGTGCACTAAAACTTTACAAATGTTTGATTTTCCAGAACCCCACAGCATTTAGGGCTGACTCAAGATCTCAGCTTTCTCTCTCCCCCGCAGTATTGCAGCATTTCCACCGCCTCCTCCTAATATTTGAGATTTACACAGTGACCCCATTCTCTCAGTTCTTATGCATGCAATGGCTGGGGAGACTTCTGCACAGCCAGTCTTAAATGTCTTCTGCTGCTCTTGGGTAATAGTTGTTATATCTCCCTGCTTGTTCAGTGTGCAGTGTTGCATTCTGAGTTGTCATATTATTACTATTTGGTACCTGTCCAGTAAACTGGTTGCAAATGTTATTAAATAACATGGATTAATCAGATTCTGAATATTGCTGAGTATCCAGGATTTCCCATCTTTAGGAAGCACTCTCCATTGTCATTAAGGTGCACTTTTGGATGTATGCTGGGGAAAGTTTTTTCTTCTCCTTACTGGTTTTTGCTAGTAAGAAAGTCCAGATCTCTTGACAAAATGCAGGTTCATCAAAATAAAAACTTCTTACTAAAATATTTTCGCTGTGATGGAATTCCTGGCAGTCACATTTTTGAGGTTTAGGGTAGAGTTTTTGAGGAGGAGAAAGAATTAAAAAATCCACCTTAACAGGAGTATTGAGTTGAAGCCGGTTCTACCCAGCCCTGGGCTAATTCCTTGATTATTGAACCATCCAACTTTCACTGGCAAAATATGAGGCAAGCTATGCAGCTGTCCTTGCATTGCTGATCTGAGAGCAGTTTAATTTAGGCCAAGGATATAACATTCAAGGCTGTGTACTTGGGACACAGCCAGCCTTTGCAGGAGGGAGATGCTAAAGCAGGGAGTTTTCCAAGTTGGGTTGGTTATGAGCCAAACTAAGTAAAGTTACACACATGCTGAAATCAGTAGAATTTCACCTGGGCTAGATTTGGTCCAGTACACTGAGCACATGGCTTCAGCAGGTGAATGCTGTGCATTTAGTACTGTGTTCTTAAAGAAGGTTTGGCAGGTGGGCTGGAAGGTGGGGAGAATACTGGATCATTACTGCATGCAAAGCAGTTCATACCTGGGAGCATCAAACATCTGAAGTGGGAAAGGACATTTGAGGTCAAAGTGGCTCTTGACTCCTCTCTAAAAGGGGAGAAAGAAATTAATGTGCATATTCTCCTCTTCTGTCGATGAGCATTGAATGTGTGGCAAGGCAAATCTTTTCCTTTGCTCCTAGAGACTCAGGGAGAAGTCAAGTGACTGTTTTAGGAAAACGTTGCCTCACTGAGTTTTAATTTTCCTCTTGCTGTTCTGATAGCTCCATAGCCATCTGCAATGTCCTTTGCTAATGTGCAGCTAGCATTAATTTGTGGTTTTACTGTATCCATGCTATAGAGCCAGAGATGGGTGAAGGAGAGTGTGCCAGGATAAACTGCAGTGCACCCTGTTCATCAGCCCTTAACTAAGGAAGAGAAATTTGTGCTTTTCCATGAAAGTGGGTGACATTTTCCAGGCACCAATTTTTTCCTGCCTCGTTGTAGAAATACTTGTCAATTTTAAAATATAGCAATGCATTTAATAACCGGTCAGGAGAAGTGTTTAAGCGCAGCACTGCTAATGAGAAGGGCTGCTGCAGCACTGCAGCAGCTCTGCAGGCAGACTGTGGAAAAAGCTGCAGCCTTTAAAGTGGAGTTGTTACAACAGAGCCAGAGAGCTCATTCCTGCACTCACAATTCTGGCTACTAGTGTTTGACTCTTGCTGTCATGCTTCCTGCTAGTGCTGGGAGCTTTTTACCCTACGAGGAAGGAGGAAAGGTCTCTCTTCACAGCCAGCACTAACTCTGTAATGGTTTGTGACGTTACCCACGTTTTTGTGTCTTAAGGGTCTTCACAGGTACAGCACCTAGTGCAAACAACTAAGGGCACAATCTAAACTGAAAAGAGCCTATTTTGTAAATCCAGACCAGGCTTAGCAAAGTAAGGCCCATTTAAACTAAAAAATAAAAGAAAATTCCAGAGCACAGGTATTTTTCTTTCAAGTAACTTAGGTTTAAGTGTGGATTCTGAGGCATATAGCTGCTTTAGTTCCATCTTAGACGTAGGACTCTCATACAAGGAGACCAGGTCACTTGTCCCAGGCCAAAGGCAGGTAGGGATCGTAGGAGTGTCAGACACTTTCGATTCCGTTCACTCAGGCCAATATGCCACTTCTTTCTATTTTCTAAGCTAATAAGATAGGACAGCTGGCAAACTTCTAGTCTCCTCCTTGTTTATCCCGAAGAATGAAATCTTCTGTTCTTTGCTTTAAAGAATTCTGGGTTATGGAGTAAAGATAAGAAGTGTCTCAGCTTGCAAGCATTAGAGGCATTTTTGACTGTTATGTTGCCCCAGGCAAAGCTTATCTGATTCAAGCTCTCTGCAGACGTTTGGCTGTCAATTCATCCTGAAGACTTCTGGGAGGAAGAGGATCTCTCTTAACTGTAAAGTTGGGGGTTTTTAGGCATTAAAAAGTGAGTCAAGGAAGCATCTAGCTCACTGAAAATGTTGCCGAGTAAAGTGGAGACTCGGCTGCTGTGCCCAGCGGGCGGATGCTGGTCTTCTGCGTGCTGTTTGTGACAGCTGTTCTTGCAACCCGTCTGGGTTGATTCTCGCTAAGCAAAAAGTGGTTCCCCATAGTGGTATGAAGTCACGGAGACTTTCTGCTCCTGTGCCTTTCCTGAAGAGTCTGTTTCAAGTGTCTGAGTTCCTGCCTGGCTGTTCCCTCTTGTTGTGCCAGTATTTCTAACTTTATCTTATTCGATTACTTGGCAAAAGGGTGTCAGTATCCTGAGTTGACCAGAGTTATGGATGGGTGTAAGACGGTACTGCTTGGGATGGCCAACTGTCCTGATGCTGCCGATGAAGAGCAGCACAGAGCAGTATGCCAGATTTTGCCTGCATCTTTGTTCCAAAGAATCCATAGTTTTGTTAAAGATAAAGGAAGCCCATCAACAAGTAAGCAAATAGAGGAAAAACTGCTTATGTCTGTAACACTAACAAGTAACGTTTGATTCCTTGGTCCATAAAGCTCAGACGTTAATCAAACATATCAATGAATTGAGATGTTTTAAATTCTGTGACTGAGGGAAAGTTAACTGAGATACGGGGAGAGGAAATGATTTGCCCAAGACTGCAAAAAAACCTTCTTGCAGAGAAGCCTTCAGTGCCTTCATTGCTACTCTTGGCTTGGCTGGCTGTTTAGTACGTGCAGCATGGCTTTATTTTTACAACTGGCATTTAGTGTTTTCTGAAGCCCAGCCTATTTACTGACCAGGAGGTTACCCACCATGGTCTGGAGTGTTTTTCCAGTTCCTGTTTCCTGGACTGAATGCCAACAGCATGGTATAAAAGCTTGGGAATATTTCCTCCAAGATGAGCTTTTGACCAGCACCTCTAGTGGGGAGTAGTGGTGGGCAATTCAGCTCCAAAACACTCTGCAAGTCAAAGATGGTAAATTGCTCCATTTTAAATATTTAGCAGATGTTCTCAAAATAGAGTTAGCTCGACAAAATGAGCTACACACATGTACTTCATGGTGGAAGGTGAATTGTCAAGAGTATTGCCTGGCAGGCTAAGAACTGGAATGGCTAGGTGCTGTAAAAGGAATTTTCTGATGAAAGAAAGGAAATTGTTCCTGCCACTTTGATTATTTTCAATAAAGTGGCTCATCTTGTATGGATGTGAGCAAACTTTCTGCCTGCAAGCTCGGCTCCCTGCCCCAGCAGCATCTCCTGTGGCATGCACGCAGGGAACTGTTTGTGTCAGGTCACCTTGCTTTGAAGAGTGATTCTGAAATAAATTTCCTTTTGCTGCAATGATTCGATTATTACATAAAAATGCCATTGCAATCCTCCTGCTTTGTGCTTGCCAACTGCACAGCTTTAGAAAAAGGAATATGTGGCCAAAATAAATGGCCCAAATGAACCCCAGTTCCTGGTCCCTGTTTCTTGCTTCTGTCTTATCCCACCTCTCCGTTCTTTTAGCTCCACTCACTGCAATTTTGAACCTAGATCTTCTGTCGTGTTTGCCACATCAACAGCCATGGTACTTAAGATTTTGTAGTTAAATCTATGGTCTTAACCGGTGTTCAGCTGAGCTAGAAATGGCCTATCTGCTGTGGAGGAAGAACATGGAGAAACAACTTGGAAGAGAAAGCAGTAAAACATCCTGCTTCCGGGAAAAACAAACCAGGGACTTTTCAGCCTCCCTAACTGGAGGAGGTGAAGTGCTTAAACACAGTAAAACAAAACTGACGTTCAGTGTTTAAGTCAAACTAAGACAACTTTTTCCTTTACAGACCCACACAGGAACATCTGCACCAGAACCATCAGTGTTGGCTACATTCTCCAGTCCTGTAGCACAGGGCTTGACAGCCACAGGGAAGACCGAGAAGCCTGGGCAGCCAGATGATGCTTTGGTCCATCCTCACTCCTCAGATGTGTTGCCCACAGTCAGCCCCATGCCGGGGAAAAGCACAACGAAGATGCAGACAGCTACTTCTGTGCCAAGTGGTGTTCCCACAAATGGCAGTGTTTCTACAATCCAGACCAACACTGCTGCGTCACCGAGTACTACTGCCACCACACCAGGTGAGAACATGCAGTGCTCCAGCAAATGTCATCTGTTCAGGTTTTGGTGACAAGCCGTTGCAGTATTGAAAAATATGAGATAATTTCAGAAATTATGGTACCTTTGAAAAAGTGCTGAGATACATGCTTCAGTGCACGTGCCGGTTGGACCCCATTAACTCGTGAGGTCTGAGAATGGGACTTTGGCATCATAAATCTGCGTGTGACCATTGGATCTATTTCCAGGAACAGCTTGAAAGTAATGCTGATATCTTAATTCCCAAAGTGAAACTTGAGACGTGGTGCAAGGCATAGTCCCGTGAAGCATTCCTGCAGTAGTCTTGACACTCTGCTATCTGTCAAGTTGAGCAGAAATCTTAATGTCTGCTCAAAATGGGGTGTAACTGATTCTTTTCTCTTCTGTCCCTGAAACGTCAATGCACAGTTCAGCCATGGAGAGCAGTGTACTTGGCCGTTAGCCCATGCTTTGCTTTGCAGCAAAATGATGTTTCTGTTTGCACTGGTATTTCTTAAAACAAACTATTGAAAATGTATAAAAGCCAAAATGCACTTTGGACAGCTCTGTTAACTCACCCAGGCCGTTAGCTCACCCCGTAAGGATGTGTACGTACATTGAATGGTGTGTACTGGTCATGTGATATCTCAGAATTCAGTTAATCCAGTTTGCTGAAGTATTCACAGCTGAATTTCTTTTGAATTTAGGGTTCCTTTCCCTTACAAGGGAACAAATGGAAAGTGTAAAGGAAACGCTGCATCCAAAGACATTTTTGGCAGGAAGCTCATTGGATGCTTGTGCTAACAAGTTAGTATTCTTTTTAAGGGCTTACCCCAGCTAAAACTGGAAAATATATTTTAAACATCTTCAGTGGCTTGTGTTGGAAAAGTAACGTAGCCAGGGCCTCCTAAATAATACAAAGATGATGCAAAGGGTAGTTTTTCCAAGCAGGGTTTTGGTTTTTTGTCTGTTTGTTGTTTTTTGGGTTTTTTTTCCCTACTGAGATCAGATTTCTTTTTGCCTTGGAACTCTTTGCAGCTGAAAGACTGATGGAGTTGTAATATCCCAGGATCTGGAGTAATTGAGAGGGGAAAAAAAGAATTTGATGAATTTGGGTTTTTTTAGTTAACTGGTTAATTCCAGTAGCTAATAAACAGATGGAAGAAAGGCTAAATGTTTAATGACATTTTCCCCATCTTTTTTAACTTGGATTTTTTTGTGCATATTTCTGAAACATTGTCTTTGACAGGGTCAAACTAGGGTAAAGCAACTTTAATTCTTGTTTTCTATGTGTAATTCTCAGGCCCGATAATAAAAAGACAAAAATAAAGCAAATGGGGAGGGAAGAGGAGGATGAGGAGGCCAAGAGGTACTCTTAAGAAATGCGATCAACTTTCTGGTCATCTTAATGCTAATAACAAGCAGGAAAAAAAATGTCACTGGCCATAGTTTTTGAGTCTTTACCCAGTAGTCTTTAAAAACAAACTACCTGTCAATTTATTTGAAATGGAATAGCAAGAAAAGTCTTAAGAAAGGGATGAAAAGAAAATATAAATTAAAGGAACAGGTTTGTATTTTGATTTCCCATACTCAGTGTGGTGGCTATGCAGATTTTTAAAAAGTCTCTTAGCCCCCAAGCAGTTTTTCAAAGAAGAAATACCGTGGATTCTTCATATATTTGTGAAGATCTGAAATTGCAGTTTGGTAAATAGCAGTTTTTGTCTTGCTGTGCCATGAGACTGCAGCTGGGTTCTCTGCCGAAAACCTGTCAGGTAAAACCCTTCCCATCCTGCTGGACCTGGGTGAATAGATTCCCCTGTACAGGGCCCGAGGGTCACGTTTCAGCTCTTTAGAAAAGGAGCAGGAGCTGCGCAGGAGCTGCAAAGAGAGAGAGATGACTGAGTAATTTTGGGCTTGCCTTGAAATTGTAAAACCCCATTAGTGCTTTTGCATTAACAATGAGAGCGAAACCTGAAACGGGAGCTATACTGAGTGATGGGATGTTTACAAAATACAGCCGTTTGTGGCTGTTTTTTATTCCACAGACTCTGAAGCCAAGGTGGTTTTTATGTATGTATCTAATTTTTTTTTTCCTGTTCCTCTTTCAATTCTGTGTTTCTCCCTCACAGTTATGAAGGAGCTGGTAGTTTCTGCTGGAGACAGCGTTGAAGTGACCCTGCCAAAGAATGAAGTTCAGCTGAATGCGTTTGTGCTTCCTGAACCACCACTTCGTAAGGCTTCCCTGGGAATTCTGCTAAGGGCTTGTGATGGTGAAATGGCAAATAGGCGTGTTATACAGCGTTAAATAAGGACAATCTTGAAAACGTCTTTTGTCAGAGAACACTTTCCTGTAGAAATTTTTCATCCTGTGCTATTACCTCATGCTGCCTCTCGCAGAAAATAGCAAGACGCACAAAGCATTGAAAGTGCCACAAAGTCATTAGATTTGGGAGACAGCATATTCTTAAAGTGGTATGTGAGGAAGCAGTGGCTCCTCGGCATCTCTTTGTGATGTTTACTGATAGGCAACAAGCTGTCTTAGCAAGTGATCTCTCATTTGGTGGATTGAAATCTGATTTGGGGGTTGACATGCTGAGGAACGCATTTCTATACGCTCCTCATTTCATCATGCAAATTGTTCACAGATACTTGTAAAGTTCATATCTATAGCTCTGTCCACAATGGCAGTAGGAGACTGCAGAGGAGAGGCAAGCATGTTACGTGTTGTGCAGCAACAGGGATAGATGCATTCCTGTTCAAAAACTGGCGTTATGTTGTGTCTGCAGGATTTGAGGGCATGATAAGACTTTTCTCTCTTATTATCTTGGAGCTGTGATTTCTCCAAAGCTCTCTAATGCCTTAGAGGCTGAAAGATGGGTTTTGGCTCCAGAGTAAATGTGTTTAGAAGCACAGATTGTCTCTTTCCTGGGTACATTCCCAAAAAGCTGCAGCCCAAACTCCAAGCTGTCTCATTTCTCCATAGTGCAGCAGAATGTGCCTTGTAAATGTTTAATACCTTTACTTTTCTTTAGCCTGGCAGAAAGGCAGTCTTTTAAAAACAAACATCTGGACTTATTTTTTTTTAAGGAACTACTTATTCCTATGAGTGGGAATTGATTACTCATCCAAAAGACTACGGTGGAGAAATGGAAGGGAAGCACTCCCAGACCCTTAAGTTATCTAAGGTAAAGCTTTTGCTGCTTCGTATCCTGTTAAGTGCCAAGTGGAGAAGATGGGGACCCTGGCAGCCAGGAAAGACTTGTATGTGATTTCAGGATGAATAGGAAATTGCATGATGGGCAAGCAGCCAACATTTGACTGCAAGCCCTCTTCTAAGGCTCTTACAAAAAAGAGATTGATCTGGCATGAGGAAAAGAAGAAATTGATTTCAGGATCTAAAAGCTGCTTACAAGCAGTGTGTCAAGCCATACAAATGGCACAATTTAACATTAACAAAGGGTTGTGGCTATTTCTGCTACTGAAACAGTGTGGTGGTCTGTTTAGGTCTGAAGCCTTGTACTACCCACTGGAAAAGGGACTTGCTGATTCCATTAACGAGAGCTGTGGAGTACCTCGTAACATGTCCCTGGCTGCTGCTTTTAGACAAGCTCTAACAGTGAAAGGATTGCCAGTTTCTGCACATGGGGATTCTTAACAAGGAAATGGCTTTAAATGTTGTGGGAATATACAGCTCTGTATTTATGAGACGTTCCTTTGAGCACCTTGGATTCTGCTGCACTCGGAAAAAATCTACAGGCTTTAGTCACAATATCATGCAGAGAAAAGCCCTTTGAAAGGAGCGTGTCTGTCTCTGTCAGGGTTTCAGCCTTCTGGATACCATGATTGTTGTCCAGCACCTCGTTCTTCGCCCTCTCATCTTGGTTCAACAGTGAATGATGAAGGGGTGACTACCTGACTCATGTCACCTAGAAGAAAGAGAAGAAATAGTTTCCTTTGTAAAAATAAGAAGAGATTTTCTTCTCTTACATGTAGCCTTTCTCATCTCAGATGCAATCTGCTAGTACAGATTCCTGTGGCCAGACAACCTGAACTAATCTGTTATCTCTCTTCTGTTTGCCTATTGTTGCTAGAAAATAAAGCTTGACTGACAATCCTGTGGCACCTGTGGTAGAAAGAAATATTAATCTTTGGTTTCTGCATAGCCATTCCATTTTGGCATGGAAACCATCCTTTGCTGTGTATGCATTGGTTGAAGCATAATTGCCTGTGTTTTATGCTGCTAATGTGCTACTGTGCCAAAGCATGGTAACTTGACTTTCTAATAGCTCCTGACAAGGTGCTACCATCCTGAAGGTAAATAATCTTTTGTGTTTACTTCCAGCTTACTGTTGGTCTGTACGAATTCAAAGTCATTGTTGATGGGGAAAACGCACATGGAGAGGGTTACGTGAATGTAACAGTGAATCCAAGTGAGTTGGTGGAATTGTATCTTTTCTTAACTTCATCTGTCTCTGACAAACCATGATACCCGTATCATCGTGTTCTGTTTATTTGACTGGACCCTGGTTTAACGTAGTGAAAATCTGTTGTGCTGTGAACTCAGTATATATGTATGTGTATTAAGTCATTTCCTGAGATGTGAAACTATTGCTAATACGCATAGCTACTTCTGCTATACTGCATACAGGCCAACAACTCAGTAAAAGAGCTGGAATACTGATACAAAAGTGCTTAGCAAATGCCTTGCCCTGGAAGGCCACTGCTTCAATAAAAACTGGCTGTAACCGGGTAAAAAGCTTACAGCAGCAAGAGCAAAAAATGAAGGGAAGCCAGAGCTTTGAAGCTCCTTCGGAGGCTCTTTTCTTCCCTGTGCAGTAAAGAATATAATTCCCAACTACAGGCAGGTTACGTCAAATCTCATTCCTTACTGTAAGACATGGTTTGCGGATGAGCTGGTGTAGGTACAGTAGCTTGAGCTGACTGTCTCACCAGGTCTCACTTTTTAGATGGCCTGTGTAAAGAGGCAACCACAGGTTCTGCGTCTCCTTTTATGAAAAAAAACCCTTTATTTTGCACACTTCAGCAAGACTTTTTTACAACCTTTGTGGGCAAAGAAGTGCTCTTGCACTCCCTAAATTAGCAAGAGTGCGTGGCTGGCCTTCTGGATGCTGTTGCTGATCATTTCCTTATAAGCAGTGAATCTGCAGCTGGCAGCATGCATCAAAATCATTCATTTTTCGGAGCAGCAGCCAAACTTTGGCGAGAAGCTCTAGGTGCTGCTCTGTTAGAATGGTCTGTGCTTGAATGCTTGACCCAGTATGGGAGAACTGATGCAGTGCAGCCATTTCCAGAGCAGCAGTGTGGCAGTTCGCCTCCTTGCTTTTTTAAATCCTTTTTGTTAGCACTGTTTCCCTGCATTGGTGTATAACTTGCTGAAAGCACGAATCACTGTCGTTGATTGTGCAGTTCTCTACAGTCAGGCTGATCAGTGGTTGTCTTGGAGCTGTATGGCACAGCAATTCCACACTTTGGACTCCTCTCCTGGACTTGCTGACTGCAGGACTGAGGGGGTAGATAGGGCTGGGGAGAAGGAAGAGGATGTGCAATATGTATTCTGCTTGCTACTTCTGGTGCGCAAAGGCAGAGTAGTTTTGCAGAGTTCCTTGGCCAGGGCTTTCTATCATGATCTGCCTGTAGATGTCATTGTAACAGCTTGGGTGTTGTTGCAGAGCCTCGGGTGAATCAGCGTCCTGTTGCCATCGTGTCCCCACAGTTCCAGGAGATTTCACTCCCAACCATTTCAACTGTTATTGATGGCAGCCGTGAGTACCTGCTGTTTTAAATGCAGTAGTCTAGCAAGCCTGGTTTCTGTGTGTTTGGTTCTGGGCTGGCCCTTTGGATGAAGTTTTAGAGGAACTGGCTGTGACACTATCAAACACTAGTGAAAAGAATCAGCCTCTCTTGCCAGGAGAAGGGGACACGCACACAACAGCACCTCTTCATGTTTCCCTTTTGAAGGGCACTGGCCCGAGCCAATCTCCTAAAAAAGAAAAAGCTCTAGAGGTTGCTACCTAGAATAAAAAAAATTACTGTCGGTCAAAATTACTGGCCTCTTGTGTTAAGCTTCAAATGTATTAGTTAGCTAACACACCACCTTTACTGATCCTGGCCCACACCAGAGCTTTTCAGGAATGTCTTTAAATATGTTCAGGTTGTCTTACCCCCAACTAGTATTATTCTGTTATTGTTTTGTTTGGGTTTTTTTTTTGCCTTCCCCCAGCACACATACAAACCTGGGATTAAGTGTGTTTGAGTATACCTGTGAAACAGGGTAGAGGAGAGCATACAGTTTGGGTGTCTGAGCATAATGGAGACCTCTGGGCTTGGACCAAAAATGCCTTTGCCCGCTAAGCCCAACACTGAAATGGGGGGCTGAACATCTGGGTTTTGTGAAGCAGCATTTTCTAACTCCTTGTATGTGCATTTTCTTCCATAATTTAAACAGAAAGCACTGATGATGATAAAATTGTCAGCTATCACTGGGAAGAACTGAAGGGTCCTTTGCGGGAGGAAAAAGTTTCTAGTGATTCTGCCGTATTGACGCTGACCAACCTGGTACCCGGGAATTACACATTCAGGTACGTTATACCTGGAAGATTTGATCAGTTCTCATCCCTTAAGAGTAAAATGTACAAGATTCCTGAAGTGTTAGTCTGGTTTAAAAACAAAAAACAAAACAACAACAGGGAGAGAACTCTATTTTGTGATATACTCTCTCTCCACTCCTACACTTTGAGGTAGTTTCATAGCTTTTCACTTCAGAAGAGAGAAGCTATCCAGCTACTTCTTATTCTTAAGCTGTAGCACTGGTTTAAGATGATGGCAGAAGGGAACGTACGGTCTGCCAGCGCTACAAAATGTCTCTTGAAATGTCGAACCTAAACTGTTTGGGTAAAGGCTTAGGAAGAAATGCAGTCTTTAAATCCAGTTTTTAAATGCAATGTGTTTGTCCCAGATAAGTGAATGAAGCCTAATGGTTTTCTGCATGTACCTGAGTAATAGGTAGTAGCTGATTTTACTTTAATGTTTGTTCTGTGTTTTTCCTTTGGTCTGCATTTTGGTGTGATGTCCATGCACTGCATCAGCAAATCTATTTAAAATAAAATAAACCTGAGTACCTATAACTGAACACTGTTTTCCTCTTAAGCACTTGGTATATGCACTAATCAGATCGATGTTCAGGCCTAGATTTAGCAAAAAGCAGTTCTGTTTTGTGGTACTAGCCTACCTGAGGAGGCATACTGTGTTCAGGCCACTTGTGGGTTAGTAATGAACGTCTTCTGTTGGGAGGCAGTGTCATACTCAGGGAGGTCTTCTTCCATCACAACTGTGTATGCGAAAGCTGATGATCTTTCACTAAGACAGTTTTATCTTCGTACTAGTTAGTAGATTTCAAGTGAGAGACGGACGTGACTGTTGAATTTCTTGCATCACTTTGCGGCTGATAATTGGGCATTTGGAGGAAATTTCTGTTCAGAAAAAGCACAGTTGCCTCCAACCATAAGTTTTTTTCACTCCTCAAAAAAATTACTATCCTGTCCTTGAAAGTGTCTTAAGTTTCTAACTCTTCTTTTGCATTTCAGTTAACTCCAGCCAGTGTTTTGTATTCAGCTCTGATAATCATGACTCTTCACTGCTTTTGCTTTTTTTTTTTTCCTCCCCTCTTCAGTCTAACAGTAGTGGACTCAGATGGTGCCAGCAATTCCACCACTGCAAACTTGACTGTGAACAAAGCAGTGGATTATCCTCCAGTGGCAAATGCGGGCCCAAACCAAGTGATCACCCTGCCTCAGAACTCCATCACCCTCTACGGGAATCAGAGCACCGATGATCACAGCATTGTCAGCTATGAGTGGCTGCTCAGCCCTAACAGCAAAGGGAAGGTGATGGAGATGCAGGTCAGTGCAGTCTCCTGTACTTATCTTGGCTTACTCACTAGCTGGCTTTTTTCTATAATCAAACCATTTTTAATTGACTGTTAGCAAATATTTCTTATAATCCTACAGAGCAAGCATGTGATGATTAAATATATACTTAAAACTAAATCCACATGAAGCTGGTATTGGCTTAGTGGCTGAGCTGGTGCACCAGTCTAGCCACAGGTTTTCATTGGCATCCTGTTTCCTTTCTTGAGCAATGTAGTTTTAAATACTGCTCAAGAACGGAGGATTGAGAGAGATGGGAACTTGATAGCTTTGGATTCTGATGTCCCATACAACAGGTCTCAGCACAACATGATCACACCCATGTATCTCACTTTAACCTATGTGGCTGCTAGGGAATTGTGTTCTTTCTCTGTTCAGTTGCTGACTTCTCAGAACATCAGTGATAACTGAATCAACGATGGTATAATAGGGATGCTTAAGTGCTGTCAGCAGATGTGGAAGCCAGATGGTGTGATTTTTTTTTTAGGTAACTATCAGTTAGAATGGCATTTAGATGCACAGGATAACCCGTTGTGCCAGGTCATGCATTTCCTAAGCTGGGCGAACACAATGGACTGGATCTTTTGAGCTGAACACTGGAGTCTGAACTTTGCTGATACTGCCCAGACACTCCTCAGTCCTAAACAGTAAAATCTGGAACTTGTTTCCATGTCATTATTTTTCTTTTAAAGATTATTAGTACTGTCAAATTTCTGGAATAATAAAGTCCATGAATCGGGTTCACAATGTGTGTAATTTGCACAGGGCTCCCCAGAGGTTTTGCTTGAATTGCTAGCTATTGAATCTCAAAAGCTCTGAACACCTATGTGGCATTACTCTTGTTACGTTCCACAACAGTGTCCTTGTTGCTGTGCATAAATTTAGCTGTAAGTGCCTTGTATGCTTAAGTGGCACAAACTTCTGGCCCCATAGCAGGAGTTGTTAATAAGCCTCTAGAATCTGCCAATAATAGTTGTTTTAGAAGCAGAGTCTTCTGGTCTATCATCATCTGTGTAAGGATTCTTCTTAATACATTAATATCTTCTCTCAAAGGGGGTAAGGACACCAGTCTTACAGCTCTCTGCAATGCAAGAAGGTGATTATACTTACCAGCTAATAGTGACCGATTCTGCTGGGCACCAATCCACTGCAGAGGTCACTGTGATAGTCCAGCCAGGTAAGCTGCCCTTAGCTGCTTTTGCCACTTCCATTCCAGAGGTTAGAGGCGAGCATCAATCTGTCAACATACCCTAGATCTTATGATAGCTTTGTGTTGCTTTCAGAAAAGATGCTCTAATTTAGGACCATTCTGGGCTGGTATATTGCTGATAAACCAACAAAAGAAAGTTTCTAGGAATATTGCCTTTCCAGGCTGTTCTTTTATTTTACGCAATGTAGTCTAATTGATGTTATCCCACCATAATGGCAGGATTGTATTTCTAAGCAGCTGACTCTTCCCACAGTGCTTGGTCCTGGGATAGGAGCAGGAAAAGTGGAGTAATGCTTAGAGAATGAGAGCAAAAATCAGAACTCCTAGATTTCATTCTCGTTTTATTGCAGATGTGTGAATGAAACACTGACCTGAACTCTTAACTGCTTTTAACCTCACTTTCTCCGAGTACAAGGTTGAGATAATGGGCAAGAAATATACTAGGGTTCATGGAGAACTTCTTAATGCTGGGGTTTTAAGCTCCACCTTTTATGGCATGTGCATGAAAAATATTGCAATCCTTTTTCAGAGAACAATAAGCCCCCAAAGGCAGATGCTGGTCCAGATAAAGAATTAACTCTTCCTGTGGACAGCACCACTCTAGATGGCAGCAAGAGCTCAGATGACCAGAAGATAATCTCCTTTCTTTGGGAAAAAACACGGTGTGTATCATCTTCCAGACTGTTCTTATGCAAGTATCTAGGTCTTTCATTTAAAACAAGACACACCCCCACATACCTCCCTTGTGTTAAATCCCGGTCACGTCGGGCCTGACAAGCTTTACCAGTGACTAGAATGAGACAAGGATTTATGTGTAATTGGAGAGAGGTGGAGTTTTGTTTGAGCATTAGGAATATCTTTGCCTTCACCTCTAGGCCTGATTCCCATTCTCAGTGTGGTTGTGGCGTGTAAAGGAGACTGGCCATGTTCGAAACACAGCCGTGTGATGTGGTCTTGGCTGTATGAAGAGACTGACTCTTGTAATCAAATAACAGTAGGGCCTTCTAACTTGATCCTTTTGCAGTATGTTTGAATGAGGCAGTGTTCTTCTCTTCTCGTTGTCATGCTTCCCTTCAGACTCTAAATTCCCTGAAGTGCTTTAGGGAATTCAGGAAAAAGCCTATGAGCAACTTGCAGTAGCTTTTTCCGTTTGCTAATGCAAAGTCTGTGCAAAGCTTTTATAAATGAAGGAAATATTTTTGCTCTATACCTTTTCTTAAAAAAATTGGCTTATTGTGCAGTTCATGAGCCAATTTTGCTGAAAGTACCACTTTTTGTAAACCCTACTTAAATGCTGGTATCAGTGCTCCCCTGGTTTAAAAGTAACCAAAACACTAAACCACCAGAAATTATGTTTTTTGTTCCGAATGCTGCACTTACTTTTTGGATTATCTTGCTGTAACTGGAGAAAGTAATTTTGCTTTTTGTCGTGGACTGTGTATTTCCAGGCAGCTGTCTGTTTGCATCCCCATAAACTCTGCTTGAGCTTGAGCCTCCTGTTTGGTGTGAGGCTAGCTCCCATGGTCTGTGCAAAGTTTAAACTGATCCTCTTGTGCTTTGGTTAGGGGCCCAGATGGTGTCAAGCTGGAGAATGCCAACAGCAGCATTGCCACTGTAACAGGCCTTCAAGTTGGGACATACGAGTTTACTCTGACAGTTAAAGATGAGAGGAACTTGCAGAGCCAAAGCTCCGTCAACGTCATTGTCAAAGAAGGTATGTCCAGCCATGCGCTGAGCTGCCTGAGATGCAGGTTATCTCTAAGCAGTTCAGCAAAACCTGTGTTCAGAGGCACACCAAGAGTAAGGAATGGGTGAATAATAATGTGGAGAGCGCTGAAACGGCCTTCTCTAAGTCTGGGGTCTACCCTTTTCTGGAGGAACAGTATCTTCGGCTGAATCCTGCAGTGTATAATTTCCCTTCTCCTCCCCCAGGGTTAGATAGAGATTTCTAGGTTACAGTGGAGATCTAATGCAGTAGTTTTTAACTGGGCTTTACCAGATTTTTCTCTAACTGCTTTCTTTCTGTTTGCTTAGAGATAAACAAGCCGCCAGTTGCAAAGATTGCTGGTAATGTTGTCATCACCTTGCCCACAAATACAGCTGAGTTGGATGGATCGAAGTCCTCTGATGATAAGGGAATTGTCAGCTACTTGTGGACCCGGGACGAGGGGAGCCCTGCAGCTGGGGTGAGGTTTCTGTTTTAAATGGCAGTCTGCAGCATCACAAAAGTCAGTGAAAGGTAGCGTTGACAGCTCCTGAGGAAATGTAAAGCTGGTTGTTGCACCTGTTACCTTTTAGTGATATCCTTAAGTATGATGATATATCATGCTAGTTTGATCCTTTGTTTCCCGGTACTTATTTTGCTCTGCCTTCCAGGAAGTCTTAAATAATTCAGACCATCATCCTGTCCTTCTCCTGTCCAATCTGGTAGAAGGGACCTACACATTCCACCTCAGAGTAACAGATGCTAAAGGAGAGAGCGATGTGGAAAGGACCACAGTGGAAGTCAAGCCTGGTGAGTCTGGGTTTTGTGCTGTACCACATTTGCCTACAGCGCACTAGCAAGCCCTGTGTTTGTCTGGATACAGTGTACTGAAATTAAAACATGTAGGCTAGTCCAGCTCAGAACTGTAAAAGGTCAAAAGTTTTGGGGGATGTGATTGTATTTTCATGTGGTTCTTGGAGGCTGACTTACTGCTTGCCATTACCTGTGACGGAAAGACTTCTGTCCCTTCCTACAGTGAGATTCTGTAATTTTGTGTTCAAAGCAGAAACATTCTGGAAAGATACTAGAAACCTGACTTGTACCCAGACTGTTAAATAGAAGTTCTAAAGATCTGTATTATCTACATTCTCACTAGATCCTAGGAAAAATAACCTTGTGGAGATAATTCTGGATGTTAACGTCAGCCAGCTGACTGAGAGGCAGAAGGGTATGTTCATCCGACAAATAGGCGTTCTGCTGGGGGTCCTCGACTCGGACATTACTGTGCAGAAGATCCAGCCGTACACCGAACAAAGGTAGGGTTCGTCTGTGAATGTACACGGAGAGGGATTGCTTGAGGATTTATTAAACCAAGGGGTGTTTTCTCTTGGGAAGCAGATTGGGCAATCGGAACATGTGGAGACATTGCTTAAAATTGATATTCCTGCTTGCTCGGGTCAGAGAAGGTGTGTTGCCAAGCAGGTCTTGGGTATCTTTCCCCTCTGGAGAGAGTGTATTGTCCTCAAAAGCTGTTTGCTGCTGCTAATGTCTTTGCCCCCCAAATCTGTAAAATAGGAACTAATCTGATTTGGTTTTGAAAATTGTGAAGACTATCTGAAGGATGTTCTACAGCTGTGACTTATAACTGGACAAATAATGGTACAGGGGTAGTTTGGTGAAACACTGATGCCACACCAGAGGTGGTGGTGTAGCGATCCCCTTAGCAGTAGCCCTGCATGCCAACTTTGTAGTTGTACGTTAGCTTTACTGCCTACACAACTGCTTCAATTTAATGTAAAATAAAATGTTGAAAACCAGTGTAATTTTTGTTTGAAGAGATAAGGAAAACTTGGGTTTGATTGCTATTTAGCTTAGAATAAACTATAGCTGTTCTCTTCTAAACAAGTGGAAGTTTGCTTATAGGCAGGGCTGTAGGCCAGGGTCGTGTTACTTGCCTGGACAATGTTGCTCAGCTCCAAGTACAGCAACCAGCAAGTCATACAAGGGATGGTTTGGCCCAGCTGGATCCTGTCCATGCTGCTTTGATATGAAAGTACCTGATGGAGTTCAGCTTTCCACCTCTGCACAAATGGCTGGTCTGGGAAATTCACTGTTCTGCAGAAAACTTCAGCGACTGGTGCTGTAGCGTTGTCACAGCAACAGCTGCACATATCTCCGTACTAACAGCAGTCCGTCGTTACCGTGGGTGTGTTTGAGGATGCCTGAACATGCATGTGAGTGGCATGGCAACAAGCTTGTCAAGGGCAGAGTGGTAATCTGTTGAAATAAGTACAATATTGCACTTAATTTTTACTGAAAGTGGAGTAGTTTTAAGGTAGATAAAACAGTGAAAAAGATTTAAGGGACATGCTTAAAGTCATGCAGCAAGTCAGCAATAAATCTGCAGTTATTCTTTAGACTTTCCTGAGTTCAGTAATGTATCGATTCCTTCGTGTCCACGTTGCCCGCTGTAGCAGTAAAATCAGAATTCATTGTCCGTGCAAACCTAAAGAGCTCAGAACAGAAGAGCCAGCACTTTCTGTTGTAGTATTATCTTTCTATCTCTGCCGTGACCAGGCCAGTTGCCACTGTTCTTCACCAAGTAAGGCAAGTAAGGGATTCTTGTAATTAATGCTTCATCTGTTTATATGTTTGTGAAGTAGACAAAAGAGTGGGAAGTGTTAGAAAAGAGCAGAGATTATTTTCTGACAGATGGCTTTAAGATCCCATTTTTGCCTCAACTATCTAAGTAACTTGTACTGTTTAAAAAATACCTTTTTCCCCCAGCTGCTGTTCTTTCACATACTCTGAGGGCTCCACTAATATCCTGTTGACTCATAGGCTCACTGATAATAATAAATCTGAAACATTCATGCATCCTTTTGTGAATCTGAAGGATACACAGGGCTCTGCAAGGCTAGCAAGCCTAGGGAAGCAAGTTCTTCTATCATAACGTTAATGCAATAAAAGGTGCAGAATACGGTATCCTCTACACCTGTGCTTTTTTCTGGCTATAACACTTCGCGCATTCAAACTAAGCTTTGAGAAAAATTGTAAACCTTCATTGTCTTCTCTGTTGCTGGAGCTCTGTGCCGAGCAGTTAAATGAGCCCCCAAGTTCCACATGTAGTAAGGTCTAAGGATCCCACAGTGAGGGAGGGGATTATGAAAATGGCAGGACCTTAAAGTTTGGGGAATTGTGTACTTAGTGTGAACGTGCAAAGATGTGCTTGATGATGTTTGAAACTAGACTTGACAAAACCATTATCGATACACAGGGGCTCTGCAAGGCTAGCAAGCCTAGGGAAGCAAGTTCTTCTATCATAACGTTAATGCAATAAAAGGTGCAGAATACGGTATCCTCTACACCTGTGCTTTTTTCTGGCTATAACACTTCGCGCATTCAAACTAAGCTTTGCGAAAAATTGTAAACCTTCATTGTCTTCTCTGTTGCTGGAGCTCTGTGCCGAGCAGTTAAATGAGCCCCCAAGTTCCACATGTAGTAAGGTCTAAGGATCCCACAGTGAGGGAGGGGATTATGAAAATGGCAGGACCTTAAAGTTTGGGGAATTGTGTACTTAGTGTGAACATGCAAAGATGTGCTTGATGATGTTTGAAACTAGACTTGACAAAACCATTATCAAACTCAAGAACAGTCCAGCCCTAGCTTTGAAAATACGGATGAATTAGATGTCCCAAAGGGTTTTCTACTGTATGACCAGGTCTAACGTTATTGCTTCCAAGATGGAGACAGATGTCTGGTCTTCAAATAAATTTGGGATTCTGAATAAGTCCCTCTAATGACAGACTGGGGAGAATGCCTCTCTGCCTGATGTTTGGAAAAGCAGCAGATAATCATTTTTGTCTGACTTCCAGCACGAAGATGGTGTTTTTTGTACAGAACCAGCCACCCCATCAGATATTCAAAGGACGAGAGGTAGCCTGGACGCTAAAAAACGAACTACGGAAACAACAGTCAGACTTCCTCATCTTCCGGGCTTTAGAAATTAACACAGTCAGTAAGTAAGAGTCACTGTCTTACGTTGTTAGTGAAGTGGGACTTTATAGTTTGGCATGAGGCCTAGGTGCTTACATTTGCGCTTCTTGCTGCTTGCGATTATGGCTAAGCTAAGAGGATGAACTACCGAGGAACAAGGTTCAAGTTAGAGCCTACGGGGGTTGGCTGTATTGAACTGTACTGTCCCATTTTTGCCTTGCGTGTGAGTCATTTAGTTCACCTTGCTGGTTTTGGTCCCTAGCATGTCAGCTGAACTGCTCTGAGCATGGACGCTGTGACTCCTTCACCAAGCGTTGCGTCTGTGACCCCTTCTGGATGGAGAACTTCGTCAGGGTGCAGATGGGGGACGGCGAAAGCAACTGTGGTACGTGCAGCCTCCCTGGGATTGTTCACCTTTGGAAAGCAAATGGTGTTTGAAACCCAGGGCAGGCAGAGTACCAGCTACCTGCTTTCTCCCAGTATCTCTGACATGATGCTCACACAAGGAGATAGTCCCTGCCCTGGCCTCACTACACGTTACCTTCTAGGCAGCTGATACTTGATAGGGAAGCGACTCCTCTTCACACCCTCTCAGTGAACACTCAATATGAGTTGAGTCCGTTCAAGAGGTGTATAAATTACACCTCTTTTTTGTCGTGCCCCTGCAGAGGGTTTCCTGCCACAGGAGAGCAAATTTTATAAATCAGCAAACACACATTGAAAAATGCCCTTGTGCAGCGAGTCCGCACACTGGATCTCAAGCCTCTGGCTTCCGTAGGTGAGCTAGTGGTGCTGTCAGTGATGGATGCTAGCCTCTAATTCTGCAAAGAGTCAGGCTTTTCTTTTTCTTTCTCAAGAATAGTCATCTAAAGCGCACACTGTCAACTGTATGGGGTGCCAAAATGTCTTTATCTCTGGGGTGTTTTGCTTTCAGAGTGGAGTGTGCTGTATGTGATCATTGCATCTTTCGTCATTGTGGTTGCCTTTGGAATCTTACCCTGGATGGTGATCTGCTGTTGCAAGAGGTGGGACTGAGGCCATAACCCCCGCTGTATCAGTGCTTCAGAGCCAAGTAGCTGCATTAGGAGGTGAAAGATTCAAACCGATCGCCCCAGCAGGTCATCTGCTTAGCCCTGGGATATTAGTTTTTGTCACTTAGTGTTTCAAGTGAAACGTTGAAGTCTTAGAGCTCTGGGTTCAGTTAAGAAGCAAGATTTGGATTAGCCTATAAATGTGCAACTAAAGCAATGTTTTTAATGTTTTGCTTTCTGATATGTACATAATCTGAAATAAACAAGTACTCTAGCTTTGAAGATCAGAGTTGTTTTTTTTTTCTTCTGGCTTTTTTATAAATGGCCTGCTTCTTAATTCCTTTTCTTCCCCTTTAGACGAAAAGGAAAATCCAAAAGAAAAAGCAAATACAAGATTTTGGATGCAACGGATCAAGAAAGCCTGGAGTTAAAACCAAATCCCAAAGCAGGTAAAACATGAGAGGGAAGAGCTCAGCGTTTCCAGAATGCTGACTGAGAACACTCGTCCTCAGTGGACTAAAAATCACAGAGTGAAACAAACGTGGTGTTAGGCACTGACAGACGAGTCTCAGAAGATCTAAGAGCTTGTTTCAGATCTGTATACAGGGTATTTAGTCAAGTTCGCTTACTCTTTGGTTTAGAAATTGGGGCTGAAACTGGCCTGGTCCCAATGTCTCCACTTTGTATTACAGAAGTAGTAAGTGGATGCATGTAAGAGACCGGCCTGATCCAGGAAGCCCAAAACTGGGTCTTGACTATAACTTCTCTTGCTCTAAAGTTTTCCACTGGGTTCTCGTAGTTCACTTCTTGCCAATATGCAATTCCTTGGACTTGCTCTACAGCAAAGCATGAATTCAGTGTCACTAAGCATTTCGCTAAACTGATCGACTTTGGCTAGTAAGCAAAGGGACACCTGAAAGCAACCTGAAAATACTCATGGACTGGAGAGAGCGATGTTTATTTCTGCCCCCATATTCTCCCACCCCAAATGACTTGTTCATAAATTTATTCATTCTTGTCCTTGTGAGCATCAGGCTCTGAAAGTTTCACATTTTAGCTCATCCTCTAATTTTTCCAGGAAGCAGATGCTTATCTTAGGGGGGAGACCCATGAAGTCCTCAGTGCTCCGTGTGGCTACAGGCCCGTCAGCCAATTCCAGAAAGGCAGTCATTTCTCTTCAGTGTTCTTAGCCAGCACTTTCCTGTCTACATTGCTGTCCTCGAGAGTGCTTGTCAAGTGCTTTCCAAAGATCGCTGAGTTATTTCAGGCTGGAGCGTTTTTGCTGCGATTGTATCTGATACCTGAACGGAGCCGCTAACTCACCAGGAAAGGAGGGAGATGTGGGAAAGTATGTGCAAAGCACAGCCCCACCAAAGCATGTCAGCTGCTGAAGTATATGTTTCAAATATGAGTGTTTGTCCTGTTTCTGTTAAGAGGAGGGGTTATTTTAACTGTGCGTAGAAAATAGTCCCTGATCCTTGTTTGCTAGTGGAAAATAACTGCTCGTCCTAGTATTATCCCATTTAATGGTGTTCCAGCAAAGTGAACAGTGCCTAACAGCAGCATTGGAGAGCACTGCAGCGACAGAGCTGATCAGACAATTCCTCTGAGAACCGGGCCATCCCAACTGCACAAATATGGATACCCTCAAAGAAAAACCATGTGTGTTTTCCTCCCTCAGCACCCAACTCTGCTTTAATCTGACCATCTGTCACCTCACACAGAAGAGCCCCACTGTTAAATAAAGGGCTCATTGTTCTGCAGTCTGTAGCAAATGTGCCTCAACCGTTTGCTCTCTGGTAACTAAACTCATCTTGCTTCTTCCGAGGCTGGCTGCTGACTAAAGTCTTTTTGCCTGCTAGGTATGTCCAGGGAGCATTCTGCTAACAGAGGAAATGTTGCATTTCTCTATTAAGGAAAGGCTAAACTTAAATATTTCCTCTGCCGACAATATCAGTAAATGTCTCTCTCCTGTCCTTGTGCTTTAATCTAAATTCAGCCTGCTAATTTATCTCTCTTCCCTTGCAGGCAAGAGAAGCAGAAATGAGAGTAGGGAGGGTAGTAAGAACACAGCGATCTTCCCTCGCACACCTGCATATTCTCTTTACTACAGCCGTTAGCCCTCAGAGAGCTTTCTAGGCAATGCCCCAAGCAAGGTCAGGAAGACAAAGCTTCCACGTATACTCACAGCCCCTTCTGGTAATGTAATTTGCTTTCCTGCCTGTTTGTTGTGCGTTGCACTATCTCGAAGTGTCTTTGTGACCTCTGTCATGCCAAAGTATCTGAAGCAGGATCGCTTTGGCTTCAGCATTTGAGGGAGTAAGTGTCAGACACAGGAAAGTCTGATTAGGCTTTGACATGACAGGAAAAGGAGACTTAAAGGGGGAATGGAGTATGGTGAGGTTGTTGACCAGTATTAAAAGTATTTTTAACCTCAGAATCTCTCTCCTTCAAAGGCGGCAGACAGAAAGCCCAGGTCCTCAACACTAGCCTGATGCACTCTGAGTCTGAACTGGACAGCGATGAAGCCATCTTCACGTGGCCCGACCGTGAGAAAGGGAAACTGCTCCGTAGCCAGAATGGCTCCTTGCGCAATGGACAAGTGATGCTCAAACCCAAGAACCAGAGGGAGGAAATCCTATAGCTCCCCTCAGGCGGCCTTTTGCTGGAGCTCAGTGGGAAAGGCCACTCCCGTCCCTATCCTACAAGGGCCTTTGGAGGCCAGTTTGATTAGGACAATGCTGCTAACTCGTTTCATAGAAAATAACTTTGTTTTTGTGGGTTTCTTTTCATTCAGTTAAAACTGGTTGTACTTGAACTTGAAATTCAAGGGAAATCAAAGGGAGGAGATGGCAACTGTGAACCCCAGGCGAAGCATCAGAAAAGGACAGAGCTGGCGTCTGGAGAGCAGCAGGACAGAACCACTTGGAGCAACTGTGAATGCGTAGGACCCTCCTAGCCCACCTCAGACTGCAGTGGAGGAAACACCCATGGACTTCCAGCTCACTTGCCTCAGGAGCTCCTGGGAGAAGGAAGGTCAAGGCTGTGCTTTGAGCTGTGCTCTGAGCTCCCTTCAGGCTCTGGTAGCCTACCACAGGCTACTTTTGCTGCCGAACAGCTTGCTTCTCTTTTACTCCCACCTTCCCTAATGGTTTAAGCACTATTTCAATTTAGACTCGTCCTTTCACATGCACTTAGCTGCTTTTGGAGTGTAGAGGAGGGGGAATCTAAACACTACGGTCACACTCCATCAGCTTGCAGGTAGGAGAGGGTTTTGTAGCTGTTCTAAATTACTGTCAGGCTCTTCTCACTGGGAGTGTTGATGACATGGTGCCTGTTCAGATGTGAAAAGCTGACCTGTCTGCGGTAATTGGCTGGGCTAGGAGACCCCCTCCTGCAGCAAGCTCTCCTGCTGGGTACCAGAGCCAGGAGGGAACACCCACCTTTGGTACCTCTGTCTAGTGTCTGGCTTAATTCCAAAGCTGTGAGATGTTCAGTGGCCCCAGCACCTCCTGTTGGTCACCAAGCAGTCCGTGAGTCTGGACATTAACCATATCTCAGTTATGAAACGCTATATACTGTGGGTTTTTTCTTTTTTCCTTAAAATTTGCACAACCCAGGCAAACGGGGGGTGATATCTTCAGTCGCTGGCAGCTGGCTGCTCCCTCCGGCTGGCAGCTTAGTGACCTCATGTTGTTACGGCTGAAGAGCCCTGCGTGCTCCTAACGCAGTGCGAAGTACACGCTTGGTGTCCTTTAGTTGGTGGCAAAGGGAACTCTCGGTACCCGAGGACATTGCATGGTGAGTGCCAGCAGCAAGTGGCCGTGTGTCTCTGCTGCCTGGGCTCTGGGAGGAAGGTGTGTGGTGGTCCTTTCCCATACCCGCTCCTTTATCTCACTGTGCTGCTTTCGTGAGTTGCACCCCGGTCCTTGGGCAGAAATCGGCCTCTTGCTGGCATGAAGGATGCCACTGCTCCTCTGTGGATGGGTGGGCAGTTTATTGCCTTTCTTTGTGTTTAATTTAAAAACTGGAAACTTGTTTCATTGGCTTTTTTTTTTTTTTTTTTAATTAAAATCCTGAAAATTTTTTTAATTGGCTTTTTTTTTTTTTTTTAATTAAAATCCTGAAAATTTTTTTAATTGGCTTTTTTTTTTTTTTTTAATTAAAATCCTGAAAATTTTTTTAATTGGCTTTTTTTTTTTTTTAATTAAAATCCTGAAAATTTTTTTAATTGGCTTTTTTTTTTTTTTAATTAAAATCCTGAAAATTTTTTTAATTGGCTTTTTTTTTTTTTTTTTAGCTATGAAAGCCAAAAGGCTTTAACTTCCTCAGTTGTATTTATATTGCTGCACTACTGATTTGTGTTGAGCTAGATGAAGATTAAACACTATTGAATGCGAGGGAATGTTCCCTCGCTGAATGTAGTCATGGCTGCTGCTAAGTTTATTTTTCTGGGCAATCAGCTGTCTTCCTCAGGCACCAGCACTGGAGCCTGCTGCTCTCCCGAGTACCGAGGCATTAGCCTCGTGCCCTCCCAACTCTGCCAGGCACGGGGCTTGCCTCTCGCTTGCCTGCGTCACGGCACAGGCCACCCTCCAGCTTGTCTGTCTCGTGCGCAGCTGGTGCTCCGAGCCAGGCTTCCCCTTCCCGGGCTGCTCCTGCACCCGCTCTCCCAACGGCTCCTTCCCTCCAAGCCCGCCTGGGACCACACACGGGGATGGCCGACACCGGGATGCTCCCCGTGGCGTGCCTCAAAGGGGCACAGCCCAGTGCTGGCTGCAGCCACTGTTGCGAGCTGTACGACAGCCAGACACTTAACTCGGGTAACGTCACCTTCTGATGCGTTTCCCTTCATTTGGATGTAAGATGAACAAACTACGAGGAAAATGAGGTTTTGAAGCTGCAGGGATTGATCAGATGTGGTCCTGGGACTGTGCCTGAAAGCGTTTTGTGCTGTTAGAGGAGAGCTGTTGGACTCTCGCCGATTCTGGTCCTTGGGGCTTGTGCTTTTTGAGCCTCTTGCTCCTGCCCGTCCCAGGGAAGTCCTCCCTGCAGTAGATCGGGGCTGGGTGCAGTGGCGGGGCGTTCGTTGGTGCAGAGCTCGGTACCCCTCACGGGAGATGCAGAGTGTGCTTTCAAACAAGCCTGGCTTCTTGTTACGGAAGAGGGAAGAATTAAAATCTGTGCAGCTGTTATCGCCACACCTTTGTTTAGCCGAGGTTATTTTCTTCATCCTTACATTTCACTGTGGGGTAACAAACGTTTGGGTTGGGGTGCTGTAGTCAGCTGGCAGCACCGCCTGCTACGGCTAGATTTTGCAGTGGGCTGTGGCGTTCCCTCCACGCCGAGCGGTTCGGTTAGGACGGCTTCCTCGCTCGTTAGTCATTTGTCATCGCCGAGTGCGGGTTTGTGACAGAGCACAGCGCAAGCTCCCGTTAGACTTCTGTCTCCCATTAGTATTCCCTGGCTGTGCAGCCCTCTTCCTCGCTCCACGTGTTAACCCTCGGTGCCGCTGAGCCCTCACCTTCGCGGGGCTGCAAGAAACAGGGACGCGCAGCAACCGCACCCTGGCCTCGTGGGAGCACGAGGGCCTGTGAAGCTGACGGAGGCGAGGAGACCCTCCCAGGCTGAAGGCAGTAACTTTTGGCCCAGCGTAGGAACCCCCTGACCCAGGGGACGGGGCGGACTGTCTGCTTTAGAGCACCGTTAACGCAGACCTCTCCCAAGGTGTCTGCACATAGAGCAAACGCGTTATTTTGAAATCCCTTGCCACCCTCTCCTCCTCCCCCGTGGCATCACTAATATCGCTGCTGTTTTGTTACCCGAGCACCATGAGCGGGGCTGACCTTGCTCGGGAAGGTCTCTGCATTGCTATGCATTATGATTTCACAATTAGAGACACTGGCTACGAGTTACCCATGTGTGGAAGTTAAAAGCTGAGACATCTGTTAGATGAACCATCAGCTTCACTTGATTTTGTTTTCTTCTTTAACATATTCAAACACTGGTTAAGATGTTTGAGGCAAATGTTGCGATCTAGTCATAAAATAGTTTGCTCTTAAATTTCTTTTCTTCATTCTTCTGCGTAGCAGGGGCTGCCCAACCTGTCTGGACTTTGGTTTAACAATGTTCGTTGATTGCAGTGTTACTTGGATCAAGACTAAAAGTAATTTTTTTTTTAAACAAGATGTTTCTTGCAAATAAACAGGGAAGATGTTTTGCTGCTGCTCAGCTTGCTTCTTTCTCCAGTTTCAGCTGTGGGACAGTTCCTAATAACACCACTGTGCTCTTTGTATAAGAATTGGAAGTCCTCCCTCATTCCTCTCGCCCAGTGCCCGGCAGCGGGGTCTCAGCCGGCGCTGCTGGACAAGGGACTGCCTTTGCTCCAGCCACTGTAGCGTGCCATGGGCTCTATTGCCAGCGCAGCTAATGGGGCTGCCAAGAGCTTGCTTGACAGACGGCCGAGTCCGCTCCTTGCTCAGTGACCAGTGCAGCAACCTCTACGTGTTGATCGCTGTGCTTTGCGTAGGGAGCAGGAGATGCTGAGCCTCATGCTACAGCCCCCATGCTTGTGTTTTGATCCCTGGTTTGTTTATCTGCTCCTGCTTTAGCACAACCAAAATTCGCTTCTGCTACTTGAAGTTGACTTTCAGCCTAAGCCCCCGACGGCTCTTGCCCCTGGTCTCCTGCTGACCGGGTACGGAGTCCCCTGGGCCTGCCCCGGGCTGTTCCCTGACAGCCGAGGCAGGGTCTGACTGTTGATTTCACTGGAAAGCAAAATAGCAGCAGCGTCGGGGCTCAAGCTGCACCCACACCTGGGATAACTGTTCCTCCTAATGGAGCAGAGGAACATTTATTAATTAGCGGAGTCCTTGAAGGAGATTAAGAAGGCTGCCCAGCTGTCACTGTGGCTGGCTGCTGTAGGGAACGCACTTTAGCACCACCACAGCCAGAAGGGACCTGACAGCACCACGGGACACGGATTTTTCAGAGGGGGGAGGAGACTCACCTTCAGAGCTGCCCTTCTGTCTGTGTGCATCTCACGTGGTCCATGGGTTGTGCTGGAGCCCTTGGAGTTCACGCTGCTCAATGTCTCCTAAGGACATGAGAAGCCAAATCTCCCGGGCTCCCTAGCCCACTGCCTCTGCCCACAAGCGTGGCAGCAGCTGCCTTCAAAATAAAGCCACCCCAACCCTCTCCAGACATCAAATGGCTCCCGATGCTGTAGCACACCTCTGCCTGGCATCAGGGCAGGTGTAGCCCTACTGTCTCCCAGCAGGAACCTGCCTGGAAGCAGCCCCTGTCTCTGGAAATCCAAAGCGGCAGGAGGCTCCTGCCTGCCGCCCCTCTGCCATCGGTGCTCAGCTGGGTCCCCTCCAGTTGTGTTCATGCTCTCTGCTATTTTTTTCCTTCTCCTGTTCACTCGCTGTCCCTGTGGGAAGCTCTCTGAAGGGCTGCCCTTTCCCATCTGCTCCCAGCCAGCTCCCTTCGCTGTCTGCTCAGCATCACTTAACATTTGCTGGCTCCTTGCAGAGGTGCGGGAGGAAACCCAGCAAGTGCTCGCTTGTGGTGAGGGACAGGGGTCGGTGGCCATGGGCGAGGGAGCCCCACGTCCCCCAGCTGCGGGCTTTCGGGGCTCAGCTTCTGGAAGGGAAAGCTTGCACCAGGCCCAGGGCAGTGCGGGGAGAGAGCCAGGATTTCTCGCTGCACGTGGGCAAACAGCTGCTCCTGCCTACAGCTGCGTCGCCTCCCCGGGGGGATCTGGGTCTGGTCTGGAGCCTCAGAGCAACCCCAGGTTTGTTATTTGAGAGAAATCTCAGAGAAACAGGTTTTGTTGCAGGAGTTTCACAGCTCAGGAAACTGAGGCAGCGGTGACTGTGGCCAAGGCAGCAGCTCAAGGACTCTGCCCACCACTGTCACAGCCGTCCTGGCATTTTGGTGGTTCAGCAGCCCGGGGAAGCCCCGGGACCCCTTAGGGAAGGGGGCGCATGGATGCGGCCGCTGGTGCTGCGATGCTGCAGCTGGCTGAGGCTGAGACCAGGGTGCCTGTCAGACCACGAAGGAGCCGGGGAGATCAGTGTAGCCACAAATACAACCCCGAGCTCCCTGGCTCTGCTTGATCCCTCCCTAAGCAGTGCTCGTGGCTAGGAGGAGTTAAAAAAGAAAAAGGCTCTTTCTGGAGGAGAGCACGTTTTTTTTCTCTCCGCACACCGTTTGCACCCCTCTGCTTGCACTGTCCTTGCTCCGACCATGTGGATTTGGCGCTGCTCCCCAGCACCTTCCTGTCGTTAGGATTCCCTGAATTGCTGCTGCTTTACCTCTTCCAGCCGGGCTCTCCCCAGCCTCAGCGGCCGCACTGGCAGGAGCTCCCACACCTCGCCCAGCACCCCTGCAGCCGTGGGGGTGACACAGTTACGGTTATGGTAACGGTAATGACCTGCTCATTAAGTGGGGAATAGCTCTGAGGCAGCATCGCTGTGATGATGGGTGTGGGCAGCCCCTGTGAGCAAAGGGCATTGCAGAGATGCTGGTAGTTCCTGGGGAGCTGGGGACACCGTGGCACTGCCGGCACCGGCACCCCGCACATCCCTCCATGGTCGGGCACAGACTCAGCGTTTGTCCCTGGGTTGCTGCTGGCCCAGTGGGCTAGTTGTAGGCATTTTGGGGAGAGCACGGCTGGCTCGGGACAGGGGCTTCGCACAGCATCCCTGCTGCAGGCGCCTCCTCCCCTCTCCCGCTGCTCGTCCTGCCAAAGCGGGGCCCCGAGGGACATCGGGGTGCGATGCAGGTGCTGCGGTGCAGGCCCATGGGCACCGTCACCCTCCGTCCATGCCTCCCTCCGTCCGTCTGTCTGTCCATCCGCGCGGGGCCCCGTGTGCCGAGTGAGTCCGTCTTTCCATTGTTCAAACAATCTCTTTTCCACACTCGGTGCCAAAGCCTCCCCGCTTGCTCCCGCATGCGCCAGTATATTTAGCTGCCTCTAAGCCTCTACCTTTCCTTATATAGGAGAGGCCAAACGAATTTCGCACTCTCATTATTAATAGCCTGAGAGGAGCTCTTAGGAGGCTGCCAAAAATAGCAGGCAAACAGAGCGCACCCGGGATGGGGAGGGCGTTGTGACAGGCAGGGAGCTGCCGGGACCGCCCCGGGGGGGGCAAGGCGGTTTTTCTGGCTTTTCCCTTTGGGAACCACAATACGGTGTCTCCTGGCGTCCTGCCCCGCCGCAGCCCCGAGCGGGGGGTCCCCCTCGTCCCGCCAGCCTTCCCCAGGCAGAGGTAGGACCGGTGGGAGCCCAGGGGCAGCGGGGTCCTGGGGTGGGCAGAGCAGCCCTGTAACCCTGGGCTTTGCTGCTCTGGATGCTAGAAGAGCCATCCCGTGGGTGTTGTGGACACCCAGAGTGGGTGGCCCAGGGCAGCCTGGGGATCCCCATCCCCGTGGGGTCCCCCCGGCCCAGGGGAGCCCCTGTGGCTGCAGTGGCAACAGGTTTCGCCCTCCTGAGCGACCCACGGGCTCCACTTTGCCCTCCGAGCTACCCCGGGCTGCTGCTGGGCCCAGCAATGCATGCCAGCTCTCCCCAAGGCAGTGCTCTGGGACCCCCACCAGGCACCCAGGGGATGCAGGGCAGGTGGCGGGGGGCAGAGGTAGCTGGCTGCGTGCCGCTGGCAGCCCTGGCTGCCTCGTCCAGGAGGGAGAGGGCTTCTCAGCAGAGATGACCCGCGCAGTATCCCCAGAGCTGGGCACGCTGCGAGCCGTGTGCCGGGGCACCAAACCTGGGATGGGGTGTGCGAGGAGGGGGCTGTGGGGTGCCCAGCGAGCAGAAGGTCTTCACCTGCGCCTGGAGGCGTCCGCATCCCAGGCAGGGTCTGCCTTAAATCCCTCCCTCCCTCCCTCCCTGGCGAGGAACTTCTCCCGCTGAACTGGAGGATGCTGCAAGCTCCTGCGGAGGAGCCGGAGGAGTCCTGTGGCAAAGTCAAGGCGAGCGGGGAAGCATTGTGCTCGTGCCGGGTGTCACTGCAGCCCGCTGCTGCCAGCCGAGCCTGCACCCAGCTGGTGTCACCTCCAGGACCGTAAGTGGCCGTGTGGGGCGGAAGGTGTGGGGTCTGCGGGAGGCAGTGGGGCTTTCCCCGCCGCCGGCGTTTAACCTTCAGCCAGCCTGGCTGGTGCCGAGCCCCGCTTGGGCTGGGGACGCTGCTGCCGCTCGCAGCCCCACGCTCAGCTCCTGGCAGCAGCTTGGTGCAGCTCGCAGCCCACGCTGAGCTCCTGGCAGCAGGTTGGTGCAGGCAGGGAGGGGGCAGCCCCGGGGCTGGGGGTCACCGTGGCCCCCCCTCCACTTCGGGCCAGCCTGGGTGGAGGTGGAGGAGCGGGGGCAGCAGCAAACTAACTCTCTGTGGGGTTGAGGGGGGCAATGGGGCACCCCCATCCACCCCCTCCGAGCCAGGGTGCCCTCGGCCCGGCCCATCGGGTGCCCCCCTGCAGCGGGCAGCGG
>NW_008795919.1:1760203-1760740 GCF_000699145.1 Aptenodytes forsteri
CCCCCTCCACTTCGGGCCAGCCTGGGTGGAGGTGGAGGAGCGGGGGCAGCAGCAAACTAACTCTCTGTGGGGTTGAGGGGGGCAATGGGGCACCCCCATCAGGTCCCGGCTGCAGGGGGGTCGTGGGTGGTGGGTGCTTGGGTCAGCGGGCAGCACAGCGGGGCAGAGCCCGGCCCATCTGCCTGCGGGTGCCCCCCTGCAGCGGGGCCGGTCACCCCCTCCCCAGGGAGCCAGGGTGCCCTCGGCCATGCAAAGCGGGGCCACCCCACGCCAGTGGGATGGGGCAGGAAGGGAAGCCCAACTCCTGGGCACCTTGGCATTGTATTTTGGACATGCACGGGGGGAAGCGCTGACTACTGCAGCTGGGTGCACCAGGGCTCCATGGGCCACGTGCCCATAGCCCCAAACGGGCAATGCCCGCAGGCGAAGGGGCAGCAGGACGGGGCTGGGGTACTCCCCTAGGCGCCCCCTGCCAGCGTTCCTCCTGTACCCACCTCCCACCTCCTCGCTGGGCCTCTTTTTTATTTTTTAAGCCGC
>NW_008795919.1:1760819-1762627 GCF_000699145.1 Aptenodytes forsteri
GAAATAGTAAACCTTGCAAAGGCCCCTGTGAGGCAGCGACTGCAGAGCATGGCCGGGCACGTGGCGCTGGGGGGAGCGGGGGAAAAAAGACGCTTCCTTTTATAGACAGGCTGGGGCTGTTTGGTGCCATGCAAGCATGTGGGTGCCACCACGGTCAGCCCCGGCAGCCCCCCTAGCTCCTCCGCCTCCCCCCTGCAAGGCCGTTTGCCCCCAGTGCCCACAAGCTGCCCTGCCCGGGGCAGGGAGCTGCTCTTGGGGCAGGCGGGGGACTCGGGGGCTGCCCAGGTTGGGAGCTCCTGGCTGGTGTGGGGACACAGAGGAGCCGTGGGAGAGGGGCTGCCCCAGGGCAGAGCTCCCTGCACACAAGGCAAGGAGAGGCTTTGGCTCGGGGTGGCGTCTGCAGCCGTCAAGGGCAGCGCTGGGGCTGGGGAGGGCTTGGGGCTGCCTGCAGCGGTGGGGCCAACTCCAGGGCTGTGGAGGGGCTTGCGCTGATGACTGGGAACGTCTGGGCACAGAAAGGGCGGTGGGGCAGAGAGAGGGGTGGGAGCATGCAGGGGTGGCCCAGCCTGGGGTGAGGCAAGACAAGGCACCCCGGATGCGGCGAGCATCCTGCGGTGCTGGGTGCAGCCCCCAAGGTCACCTGGAGAGCCCGGCTGAGGGCTGTGGGGACAGTGCCATGGGATGGGGCTGTGGGGGCCCCCCGGGCTGGGGTACCTCTAGCACTGCCGTCCTGGGAGGCTGCCGAAGGTCAGCCGAGGCAGCTGGAGCTGAAGTGGGCTGGGATGCGAGAGCCCTGACCTGCGCCCTGGCTCTGGGTGTTCAGGGTGGGGGCAACAGCCGGCTTTTGGCTCCTGCTGCACCCCAACAGCCCTGCAGGCCCCTGGGATCTCCTGCACTCCTACAACAAAACTGTGCGGCAGCATCCCACTGCACTGCGGGGCTGGCGGAGCCTGAAGGGTTAAGAGGGTACACCTCTGCAGCCCCTAGATGCCCACTCAGTCTGCTTTTTGCGGGGGACAGGGATGCTGGTCCAGCTGGACACACTCTGCCCCACCACTGCTGCTGGGCTGGGGACTTGGGTCCTGGGAGCTGTGTCTCTGGGGTCCCCAGTGCCGTGTACCTGGGGACCGGCCATGTGGGAGGCCCTGGGGTGCTGTCGGAGCATCCCGGGTGGACCGTGGCTGTGCTGGCAGCAGCCCTGCACCCCATGGTGATGGCTGGTGGCTTCAGGGGCCACCGAGCAGCATGTCCGCTGCCTGCGGGTGCTGTGAGCAGGGCCGGCGAGGTGAGCGCGTACTTGGCACCCACCTGCTCCTTGCAGAGAGCTGCAGCGCGTGTGGCCACGGCTCCCGGCGCTGAGTCACGGCCGCGCCGGGCCTGGCCAGCCCCGCGTCCCTCCTGCCTGTGGCCCAGCCCCCCGCGCACCTCTCGCTCCCCTGTGCTAGGAGAGGGCAGGGCTGGGACCCCCGGCATGGCTCCCTGCGCCCCACCGTCGCACTGCTCCAGCTACAAATTTGGGGGTAGGAAGGTCACTGGGGTCAAGGCACAGATGGGCTGTGGTGACACTTGCCCCTTCCGTCACCCTACCCATGCTGTACCGGGGCCAGGGAGTTCCCCCGCACTCCTCTTATGGTCTCCAGCCCCTGAGATTTCAGCTGAACCCCCTCCCCTGGGCACAGGCATCTCCAGCCTCCCCTGCCCAGAGCTGTGGGATGGGGAGGGGGTGGAGAGAGCCCGGACCCCCAGGTCCTTCTCCCGGCCTTGCAAACGAGCCAGGCAGGGCGGGTGGGGATGTGGGAGGTGGGGTC
>NW_008795919.1:1762752-1764268 GCF_000699145.1 Aptenodytes forsteri
CTGGGGGTGTGCTGGGGTGCTGCAGGGTGCTGGGGCAGTGCAGGGTGCCGGGGGGGTGTAGCTGATGCATCCTGACCCAGCGCAGCAGCAGCAGTGGGGACCCCTGCCAAGAGCCAGGGCCAATGGGGGACCGCCCATGCAGAAGCAGCTCCAAGTGCAGGCACCCACTGCCGCCTTCCGTGCTGGCCCGTGCGGGCTCATGGGACACGGCACTTGGCCATGGCCCCATCACCTCAGAGGTGCAGCCCCCCACAGTGGCCCATGGCCCAAACTGCTGAGCCTCGGCCACATCCCAGGGCGTCCCATTGCCCACAAAGGGCAGCCACTGGCCAAAATACCAGGCGGCGGGTGCATCGCCAGCCTGGACGCCCTCCAGCTGGTGCAGAGACTCGGCGTCCCAGGCACATGCATTGGCCGCGGCACTGTCTCGCTCTCCAAACACGTGGGTACCCTTGCTCTGTCATGGCTGTGGGCACTACGGCACTGTACGGGCAGTGTCACGGCTGGGGATGCACCCAGGGCCGGGCGCAGGCAGAGGCCAGATCCGGGGATAGGCAGGAGGTGCTCCCCACAGCCCCTGCCCGGCCGCAGGCTTCACCGCGGCCACTGCGTGCCCAGCCCCATGCTGCCCACCTCTCCCTCCCAACCCTACATACTTCTTCATATGCCCATATGGAGTCGGCTGGCGTTATGGAATGTTAAGAAGTATGTATTTTTGGGCTGGGACCCCCGCACCAGGACGCCCATGCCCACACCAGCCCAGACAGCGCCTCCGGAGAGACGGTGCGTCCCTGGGGCTGGTAAAAAGGAACCAGATCAACTTGCAACTGGATTTGGTCCCCTTCAACCAGCTGCAGCGGCGCATGCGCTACGGCACCTGCTGTGTCCTCGCCACCCCGGCCCGGGGGGGCTGCCGCCGGGTGGGCTGGCTGCGTCCTGCCCCGAGAGGGCTCAGGGTGAGGAGAGGGTGCAGGGAGCAGGGGAAAGGGGGCTTGCAAAATGGGGCTTTGGCCGTTTTTTGAGGATGCCCGGTGGAGGGGAGGCAGCCGGAGGGGCTGCCCCTCCCCCCCCAGCCGGTGGAAATCTCTGCGCTGCCCAGACCACCCACGCTGCCCGTAGTCCTTGTCAAAAACCACGGAGCTTCACCGGTCCTGAACCGTTGGGAAATGCCCATGAAGCCCCAGCCGCCACAGAACAGGCGTGAGGAGCCTCCCCCCTGCCCGGCGCATCCTCCCTGCGGCAGCCCCGGCACCTCCTGTCCCCACGTCCCCACGAGGGGGTCGGGGGGGAGAGGGGTCCCTGTGGGGAGCAGTCCTGGGGTCCGACCCCCGGGGACAGGCGAGCCACTGCCCCGCTGCCCGACCACCTCCTGCAGAGGAGATACACCACCGGCAGAGCCAGGCACACCAAGGGTAAACGCCGAGATGTGCCAAGAATTCAGGGAAAATGAAACCGAGCAGAATGGTTTCTTGGAAATTTGCTGTCCTGACGTCACCTGAGGCCCCTGCTATCAGTG
>NW_008795919.1:1764455-1766179 GCF_000699145.1 Aptenodytes forsteri
GGGGGGTCTCTGCTTTTGTGGGGTGGCCGGGGACTCTTGGGGGGCAGGACAGGGTGGGAGAGGGGGTGGTTGCGGGTGCCCAGGCAGGAGAGCAAGGCCTCACTGGCCCCGCTCGCTGCCCACACTGCCGTAGGAAGAAACTCTTGTTCTTGCTCCTTGAAGGACCAGGCTCAGACCGGACCCGGCACACGTCTCACTCCAGCGGCTGCCCCCCAGGCCAGCCCACCATGGGTAAGCTCACGGGGTCAGAGGCATGGGCCCCGCAGCGGGACGGCATGGGGGACATGGGGCACTGGCCCCTGGGGGCACGGCAAACATCCCTCTGCTTTTGAGCAAAGGCACAGGGGGGCTCAGGGCTCTCGTGGCACAGGGCCACGGCCGGCCACAGGCGTCAGGGCTTCCCCGGCATTTTGGAGAAGGCGTGAGCCACTGTCCCAGTGGTGTGAGGCACCGGGATGCTCCTGGGAAGAGGCACACGCTGCTCCAGTGGGCAGGAGGGGGCCTGCGGGTGCAGGCAGGGGATGGAGAAGCCCCTTGCAGTGCTGCCCAGAGCGAGGGCAGCAGCTTGCCTTCGCTTTCAGCCCTGCCGACTGACCGCCCTCAATCTCTCCTTTGTTACAGATTTTGTCGGCCCTGCCATCGGGGTGGCCATAGGGATCGGTAAGGTGGTGGTGGGCACGGGGATGGCTGACGCCACGTGGAAATAAATCACTTTCTGGGGGCTTCACGCTGCTGCTCTGCACACACAGACCCCTCTTGGGGGGGGCCGCCCCCGCACCAAAACGCTGTCCCTCAGCCTGTCCCAAGAAGCCCATGTGCAGGACCCCCTTGATGCCCTGACTGAGGAGGTTTGGCCCTGGGACCCTGTACCACCTGCTCTGCTCCAGGCTGCCCCAGGCGAGCTGGAGCTCTGCCTCCACACCCCCCCTGTTTCGGGGCTGGGGGATGCATGTGTCTGAGGAGCAACCCGGGGCTGAGGGTTTTGCAGCCTGGGAACACGCATGTGTCTGCCGGAGCGTCACCACTGCTGCTCTCTGATGCAGGACTCACTGCTGCGATGCCGGCAGCCCTATGTGCTCTGGGCTTCACCAAAGCAGGAATTACAGCCGGATCCGTGGCTGCCAGAATGATGTCTCTAGCTGCCATGGCCAATGGCGGGAGTGTGGCTGCTGGGAGCCTGGTGGCCATAGCACAGTCGCTTGGTGAGTGCTCCCAGCGCGGTGCCACGGGGTGCCCATGGGGTCACCACAGCACATCCCATGTTTTGGCCTCCCCGGGCGGTACCAGCAGCATGGCGAGGGCCTGGGGTGGCCACGGGAGTGGGTACCCCCAGGGTGCCACCTGCTCTGGGGTGCCCAGTGCGGCCCCGCTGGCTGCGCTGGCCTGGCTGCGGGGATGCCTGATGGCAGCAGGGAGGCGAGGTCTGGGGGGGGGCTGCTCCTCCTCGGGGTGCTCCCCCAGGAAATGGGGCACAGTAGGGGCCCCATGCCGGGGCTGGGCTGGGGGGCTCGGCTGATTTCTCCTCTTCTTCCTCAGGGGCAGCAGGAGTCCCCACAGCTGTGACAGCTGCCCTGTCAGCTATCGGGGCTGTCATCGGCGCTATGATCCCCCGGATCAGAGCCCTGCTGTGATCCCCCGGATCCCCACCGGGACCCTCACTGATGTCTGCCGTGACCCCCCACCCCGGACCCCCGCTGGGACCCCCTGCATCTCTCCCGTGCCCG
>NW_008795919.1:1766543-1797842 GCF_000699145.1 Aptenodytes forsteri
GCCGGGGGAGCTGCTGCCGGCACAGCCGCTCCTGCCCTGCCCGGCGCAGGGCGCTCGGCCCCGTCCGAGCGAAGCTTTCCCGCCTGCCCGCCCTCCTGCCTGCCTTTTTCCTTCTTAGCGATGAAAAACAGAATCGAAGGAGCAACCATTGGAGCCGCTGTCGGAGTAGGTGAGGGTCTGGCGTTGGATCGGCAGCGCTTGGGTTCGCTGCCCGGTCCTGTCCCCAGGCTGGCAGTGGGGGACCTGACCGGGCTGGGGGGCTGCGAGTGCCGGGGAGACTTTGGGCGCAGCTGTGAGGGAGGGGGCAGCGCTGGCCTGTGCCTGGAAATCTGTCTGCACCTGCTGCTGCAGCCCTGCACGCCTCTCCTCTCCTCCCCGAGGATGGGGTGTCCCCATCCCTGCACCCGCAGCCCTCTCTCCCTGCTCTGACGCCTCTGTCCTTCCTGGGAGGCTGGATCCGGCATGCTGGTGGCAGGGGAGATGTGGGTCGCAGAGACCACACTGACACCATGATGGCCTGCCTGCAGGAGTGGCACTCGTTGGCATCCCAGCAGGCATCTGCGCGCTGGGGTTTACGGCAGCCGGCATCACCGCTGGGTCTGTGGCTGCCAAGATGATGTCAGCAGCTGCCATAGCCAACAACGGAGGAGTGGCTGCCGGCAGCGCTGTGGCCGTGCTGCAGTCGATCGGTGAGTGGGGAGGGCAGGGGAGCTGAGCTGCGCTGGGTTCATCCCCAGAGGTGTTGCACGGGGTTATACACTTGGCTTGCTGTAGAGCCAAACCAGCCCTTTAACCCATCATTGGCCTGAATTACCCAAAACTGTGGGGAAGGGATAAATCCACAATGTAGTAAGAAGAGTCAGGACTTGCTGGGGTAGGGCACCCAAGGCTGAGGACATCGGGGGCTGTGCAGGTAGGCATCTGCTCTTCTGCCAAGAACAACGCCTGCATTCGTCGGCAGCACTGGCCGGAGCCAGAAAGGGGCTCGCTGTGCTCAGGGAGCAGAGCCCGCTCCCAGGCCGGCTCTCCGGCACAGTCTGGAGAGGTCCTTGGCTCTCTGCCCAGAAGTCCTTGGCTATCTCTGCCTGGTGCTCGGTCCCTCAGCAGGCAGCATCGATGATCCCGGGGCATCACGCCTCTTTCTGTCTTTGCAGGAGCTGCAGGTTTCTCTCTTGGTGCCAAAATTGGGCTGACGTCTATGCTGGGGCCGCTCGGTGCGGCAGCTGGTGCCACACTGTTTAAGGGGAAGACAACTCCAGATGACGAACCCAAGTGAAGCCGAGAAGGTGCCTGAGCCCGAGGGTTCTGCCAGGCAGCGTAGCAGGCGCTGGGAAGCCCTCGCAGACCCCCCAGTGACTCGGCCGCCCTCTTAAGAGCTGCGGATCCACTTGAGCAATGAATATATTGAAACCAATAAAAGTGGTTTGCAGGTGGGGGTGTTGTGGTGGTTGGTGTGTGGTCGGGGCCCAGGTGCCCACCAAGCGCCTCAGGATTTGCAGTGGTCCAGGAACAGACCCAAACTGGCAGATTTTTCAGTCCTGCACTCTCTCCCCTAAAAAGCCGAGACGCTGGCAAGGCTGTAGATAGGTTTGTTATAAACTATGTTTAATTTACATTGTGTGTGGTGACGGATGATAGACTGGACTGACATGTGGCACGTGTCCCATACTGTGTCCCAAGCATGGGTGAACAAGGCTCTCCCTGGCAATCAGCTGGGTTTCAATTACTATACTCTCTATAATTAATTACTTAAATGCATCAAGCAACAGTGTTGGTCAACAAGCGGACACAGTCTTTCCCTACCACTTCTGCAGTTCACACGCCATTGTTCTCAATCCTATTTCCAATTTTCCCTGTCTCCTGAAGTGAACACCGGCCATCCCTGTGCAAACCCAGCTCACCTCAAATGATGGCATGAAAGTCTCAGCTGCATAGTAAGAATAATATATTAAGCCTCCATTAAAACAGATACTCTCCCTTGCACCCCCAGACACTCATACGGTGCGCCTGTGAGGTCTGTTGGTGACTGTGGCTGCACCAGGGTGTGCATGCTCGTTCTTCAGGCTGCTGGGAACATTTAATCAGCACTCGTGTAATTTTTTTTGCTTGTGATTCCCGTATCTGTTTTCAAGGACCATCTCTGGTTCCTGGGCTTGGTGAGGCTACGCTGGCTGCACAGGCACTCGCCCGGCTGTGGGTGCACCAGCACGGTGCAAAACAAGGTGTAACCCAGCTGCATGATCGGGGCCTTAAAAGCTGCACTGAGTAAAGCTCCGGTGGCTCCTAACACAGAGGAGCCTTAGGGACTGCACTCGGAAACCCATGAGACTTTCCCTGCCCTTACTGGAAGCCACATCAAGCGCAGTACGATGAGGGTCTCAGGTGAGCGATGGTGTTTCCATGTTACTGTGGCTCTTGGGCGATTGTGGCATTTCAGGGTGACAGAGCAAAGGCGATGTTCGGTCCCGAGGACTCTCCTCGCTGACGGCGTCGGGCACCGCTCAAGCAGCCACCACTTCCCCTGCATTCAGTTTGGGGGGCAGGGGTGCGTGTAACAAACTCTGTTGGCGATTGATCTGATTACAGCCGATCCCAGAGGCTTCAAAGAGGAGCAAAACTCGGTGTGAGATGCTGTACGGCCACGTGGGAAAGACCAAGCCTTGCCGTGAAGATATTAAGCCGCCGTTTAAATGCTGGCTTAGAAAAAAAATACACCACCCCCCGCCCCTTAAAATCTGTGAGTTTCTGCTTTTAAACTTAGATTCCAACATCATACAGGAAATGAGGATGTACTCTTTATTAAGGTTAAAGGTTTTTAATCACTTTTCCAGAATACAGATACGATTCAAACAAAAACTATTTTGGGGGTCTCAATAATTCACTTATTAATACCATACATTGAACTCTATAAATTCTCATATAAGAAAAAGTCTTTTTAATATAGGTTATGATGCACTGGTGACCTATTTAAATCTTTTGAAGTAACACTTTGCAGTTATATAGCACCTTTCATCACGGGGCTGCAAAGCATCCTACAGAATTTAGCCTCATAATACCCAAACGAGGTAGGAAAGTCTGGCCAATTTACAGATGGGTACAACCGAGGTACAGATTGGCAAGGGACGAAACATGAGGCTTCATCGATACAACAGTAGTGACGTGAAGTGTACGCTGGATCCTGGGCTGTATAACGAGTCAGTGGCTTAACTGGGGAGAAAGTCAAGAGTCGTCACCCACACCCTTCTCTTAAAGGAAGAAGCCTGGCTCCCAGCAGGTCGAAAAGACCTTTTCAAATTGTTCTGGCTTTTTGTGTTATAAATATGTAGAAAAGAGAACAAAAAGTCCAAGACTCGTAGACCTAAGACCCTAGGTATGCCATTCGTTGGCATATCTAATAGTCGACTACGAACCACAAAATTAACCAAGCCATAGCTAATGTGGCTATTGCAGCCTGCATCCATAAGTCTGAACGCCGAGAAGTTGGACCACATTTGTGTTAATTAAAATTGTGCACTTGGGATGCATTTTGAGATTTGATGTTTGATGTTTTGTTTAGCTTAACTGTTTAGTTGTAACGAATTCCCTCTTTCCCTCCAAGCAGGTGATAATCTAAGATATTTCAGGTTTTGTTTCTTTATTAAACACCATATATCTGCTGAAAAACCATCAGCTTAGTGAATGTTACTGTCCAAAGAAATTGAAGTACTGTGGCTAGAAGAATCCAAGATGCCTGGGCTCCTTCGAGCCTTTATGACTCTTAAAACCACTCTATAGGCTTGCAACACTCCTTGGACCAGATCTAGCACTGGTGCCATCGACTGAGCGCTAATGACCTCCATGGCAGCAGCATCTATTGATGAAAATTGAAAAACAGAAAAGCTGTTGCAGATTTTGCAATTTGCCACCACGCTAGGTGCAGGAACTGAAATGCTTTTAAATTGAGGTTCTCTCTAAGTTTGTCTCATGCCCATATCCACTAATTTTTCTTAATGGCATCCACTTGAGATGCTCTGAATATAAAATGATGAAACCTAGACACTTAAATATTCATATTAGTTTCTTGCCGTGTACAATCACTCACCTGCCCAAGCTAGGCCAGGACACGGTAAGAGCACCCTGCCGCCCAGACCCTTCCCAGCACCCTCCAACGGCTCCTCTGCCACCACTCGCTCTGGTATTACTCCCTCTTTCTGGTGTGTCCTAAATAGTTTCCTCATAAAGCACAACACAAAAGAAAAGTTACCAAATGCTTCTTGGAAATGGCAGGGGGAGGAAACTGAAGATAAAAATGCAAGATCTTACAGCTCAGCCAGGTGCTATGGGCTTGACGTGGGAGCCATGGGATGGAGTTGGAGGGGATCTGTTCATGCCACAGGACAGACTAAACGAGTAATTTCCCCCTTAGTTTAAAAAAATCCAACTTCTAAGAAAGGGCTGGAGTCAACTTTTTAACAAATGCAGTAACACTGTGCAGAAACACTCTAACCCCCCTTTTCAAGCCAACCGTTTCCTCCCAGGGAAGATAGAAAAGCAGAGTTAGTCCTACCTGCCTGACAAATCCGCAGCCGTCATGCAGGGGAAAGAGATTTCTCTCAAGCAGCTGACCACAGTAAGACAAGAAAAGAGGTGATCGTGTAGGGACTAGTCTTGCTGTTTCATCTGCCGAGGAGATGAAAAGCAGCGGCTCCTGCCTGCTCCACTCATACCAGCTACCAGCGAGGCAAGACCTGCAACTCCAAGAGGCAGAGTACACTCCTATCCAGCTTCACTGCTCCTAAAACTCCTTCTAGACTTTCTCCTCAGCAATGGTCCATGATTTTTACAGATTTTTGGTGCTCATACTCGCTTAAAAAACACCGTCCTCAAAAACGGATAGTTTTTCTTGCAAAAGAAGGGGACAGTAACTGCTCAGTAGCTCAGCTGCTCAAAACTTGTTATTTCTTTAAGTCTTGTAAGGCTGATCATGCTACTGGGGACATACTGCAGACGAGCAGCTGTTTAATAGAAGACAGCAAATCTTAATTTTGCCTCTGCTCTGTTAGGAATGTTTAAAATGGACGACATGTGAAGGAAAAAGAGGGAGGGTCCTGTTGTGCTGATGGGAGCAAAACTCCAGCCTAGAGAGCGAGCACGGACAGTGATTTGAGAAGAGCATCATAAGGATTTTATACACGGGCATTTGTTCTGTTGGGTTTTTTGTTGGTTTTTTTTTTTAAGGCAACAGTGAAACTATTGCTCAAGGGACTGGGAAGAGTTACTGAGATTGTTGCCAAAAAACAAAGACTTTATTGCACATTCAGAGTCACTTCTGTGACCCTGGTACTAAAACGGCATCGGTGGAGCCATGCCGTTGTGGGAGCACACCCTGGGGAAACGTGAAATGAGTGACTTTGCTGCCATCTTATTTCAAGTCTCTGAGGAGCCATCACTCGGCTGGTGACTACTGCCAGAGAAATCCAGGGGCTTCTTTTAGATCAGTAGTTGGCAGAATAATTCATAAGAGAATTTAACTTCTTTTTGCACCTAATTCTGTGGCATTCAACGTGCCCCCAGTTTCCTTCTTTAGCCAACCGAAGACAGGAGAGAGCAGCAGGTTTGCACCGAGCACCTCTCGCAGTGAGAACTGCCAGGAAACTGCCGGCACCGCGGAGGTAATAGCCACACTCCAGAAGCATTTTAAACAAAAATCTCTGCAAAATCCAAAGAAAGACTTGCGTTAGCAGCCAGAACTGTGAATACACTCAGTAAGGAGTAACACGACATGCTCACTTCCATGCTCTCAAATCGGTCTGCACAGCTATGCCATCATCCCTGCACACTGAAAATTAAGGGGAGTTAAACAACGTGTGTCTAGTAGTGGGAAGGGATAGCGACAGAAACCCTGTTAGCAGGAAGCATCATCTTCTATTTTTCTTTCTCACACTCATCTTTGCCGTTTCTCTGTCCACACTGAGACTACAGCATGATTTTTCTCCTTAAAAGAGTATTTCAAGTAATAAACATTGTTGCACGGTCAGCAAATGATTCAGATATGTTTATTATAGACAACTCTGTCTAAGTGTTCAGAACTTTGATCCTGTGTGTATAATCTATAAATATATTTTAACACTTCAAGGTAATCCATCTTATAAGTCAGTGTGAACTCTAGCCGGGCTGACTAGAAATTCCTCGAGAGGCAAAGATAGCCCAGGCACACCCCGGACAACGCACACCGTTGCCAAAGGGCCTCCAAGCAGAAGGTATCTGACCAGAGAAATTGAAACTAAAACTACTTGTCCTGTTAATTACCTCATCGAACTGCAATGAAACCTTTCTCATCTCAGAGCCACTAAGTAAAAGGAGTTAGCACAATGTTTAACAACTTCGCTTTCAGCCAGTCAAGCTTAAAGTGATTTACCTTTCCTTGCTGAGAGAATATGAAAGGCAAATATCCTTCATTCCAAGTACCTGGAAAAAATTAATGTACATGAAAGTGTTCACAGACAAGAAAGAGTGAGGATCTCCAGAGAAAGAAAAATGAGTACGTTTCTCATAAGATACAAATATACTACTTTATTCTATGGGAATATTTCTGTTAATGTCTATTAAGGGAAAACTCAGATGTGGTATTATTTTTTAGACAATCCCACCCAGCAAAAGCCAGCCCTCCCAACAGCTTGTCCTAACTGCTCTCTTGCTTATTCCCTGGGGGCGGTCAGGGAAGGAGGGAGCTGGCAAAGGCAGCCTGCTGCAGCCAAGAACAGCTCCACTCTTGCAGGGGATGCCCAGGAAATAGAGAAATTCCTGGATCCTTCCCCTCCTCCTACTGACATCGAGGTTCTGGGCACACCTGTGTGCAACAGACACAGCTCGGACTTCTTTTATCCCCTACAGACCTATACACTAATCTTTCCAGAATGATTTTATTTTCCCTGAAACGTTCTATCAACCATCCCAATACAAAATACCATGCCTGCTATTTCACTATTTAATATAACTACGGGGAGGGACAGGTTAGTGTTCACAGAACAAGAAATCAGCCCTCAGGAGCATCCCTGAGCCTCCAAGTGCCTGGGTAGTTTACTGGCAGGGTACGTATCATGGCCGAAACATCTCCCCCGAGAGTGCTAGGCCAGGACGTGAGGAAAGCAGTATCTTTGATCAGAAATGACAGACACAGATGGGCTTTGATCAGACAGAATCAGGGGCAGGTTTACTTTTCACATAGTTTTCTGTATTAAAAAATACATCAGTGAAATCTGTTACAGGCAGGGACAGGACTACCGAGTACACAACGTCAATAGACTACTTTCTGATTTTATTTTTGTTAAATTACTTTTGTTACTGCTAAAAAAATAATGAAAAAACAGAAACAAACAAAACAAAAAAAAAAGGAAATATAATTCAAGGCTGTTGATTTTCATCTCTTGAAATTTTAGTGACAAGATCAAATATCAGACCCCTGTTACAGAAGATGGATAACTGACCAGAGCTAGATAAAAACCATACAATTATCTTCTTTAAAAATAGTTTGGGTTTCCAATGAATTTGTGACCACTGGTCATCAGAAACACAGATCTATAGCTTGAGAAAACGGAGATACAGACAGTATCTGATAATGTCCTGTCCTCTAAACACAATGTGGGAGCTTTTCTCTTCAAAAAGACGCAGTAACAGCCAAGCCTTAAAAAAATCTCTTTCGATTTCCAACACTATGACTAAATCTCTTTGGGTGGGGTGGGAAAAAAACACACAAGGTAATTTTCTACCACAGTTCTGTTGTCAAAAGTAATACTGCATCCTTTGTACAACACTGCACGCGTTGCAAAGGTGGAAAGAGAAAGAGTGCATGTATCTTTCGTTTGAAATGACAAGGCCCTCCAGATTTGCCTTATAAAATAACCAAAAACGTAAGAGTAGGGAAAGAGGAGAAAGGAAAGCTGCCTTAAGGGAAAAAAAATTTCCGCGCACCACAGTATTTGCTAGATTATATCGACAGACTGCAGAGCTACTGGGCTAGGTAAGGGATTTTCTGCACATACCCCAGGACAGTCACTCTCCTGTACATACCCCAGAAATGTTCGTCCCGTAACATGATCGCTCTGAAGTTTGACCTACAGCACCTCTTCCACGTCGAAGACTCAAGAGAGCTAGAGCTGGTATTAGCCTGGACTGAGAGCTAGATTCTGGCATCGTGTGACCATTTAATAGCAGCCAGACAGTTGTCCATTTAGATAGCTTCCCTGGCAGACATGCCAGCGGCTTCTGCCTTCCTAACATTTGATCCCAGTTTCAAAAAAATTATAAAAGCATGTGTGTACGTGTATTTATAACAGAAGGTGTCCGTTTGTCTAAATATCGCCACTTTCTCTCCTGTCCTCGTGAAGAGCTCTAGGATCTCCACGTGTTCTTTGGCAGCAAGGACTGCCAGCCATCAGGCTGAGAAGTCACGTGAGCCACAGTCTAGCTCTCCATGCCCAACATTGTTATGGTGGATTTTACACAACCATTTTCCTTAAAAATATCTCACAACTTTTTAAAATCCTAAACAGATAAAGGATTTATGCACCACTCAAATGGGTTAGTTCATCTTGAATTTGTTCAGAGGATTTATCGGTGCCACAGGATGTTTTTTCTTGCAGCTTACACAGCTTGCTTCCTTCCAGTTCCAGTTTGTACATCCACTGTGGTTCAAAATATGCCTGTAGGTGACATTATCTTGGCTTATTTGATACACATTTTCCAAAGGCTGGACGTATTCACAGTTTGGTGCTTCTGATGTGTATTCAAAGGAAAATACCCCACTTCAGTTAGTCTGATAACTCAATATCAGAGTCCTCTGATTTGACTTTGGCAAGTTCTTCGTGTACCTCCCTCACCATAAGAATACGTGTTAACATGATGTCCAAGGTTCCTGGGTCTATTGGCAATGTGGAATACCACATGGGGCTATTGGGTACACAGGAGCGCTCAGGTTGAAGGTAAAATACATCACTTCTCTGCTTCACGCTTTCAGAACTGTCAACGTAAAGAAAGGAAGAGCACATTATCGGAAGGCAGCACTAACAATACTACTCACAAAAACGTTCAGGAGAAACAGTGAAGAAAATGAAAGTTACATTGAGACACCACCACTGTAATTTAAACAGCATAATTAAAATCTTGCCGTTAGTGACTTGGTTTCCCCCCTTCAACTTAGGGAACAGTTAAGTTGTTTCCAGGTCACTTAGCATTAGTTGCTTATAAAGAAACAAAGAAAATTAGTGACTCCTTTACAGATGTGGTTCTTCAATCATAGTATCATCCAGTTAATGGTACTAGCATCGTGATACGATTAATAGATACATTTGACATTCAATCTCTGAATGAAACTGGTTCTAGTATTCCAGAATTGCTGTGGACTTTGGCACAGGGAATGTTCAAGACCTAGCAAAACTAAATCCTAGCCTGCCTGCTCATGGTGCAGAATGGTAAGCCCATCTGCTTGAAAGGCTGACTGTCTGACTCTGAGGCAGATTTCAGGCTCTGGTAGGAAGACACAAAGTCCTCTAGAGCAAGGATCCCTCCTGCCTGACTTTGGAATATTCACATTAAAACAGCAAAGTGAATTTTTACTGCTGCTTGCACCACTGCAGGGGTTCAGCTATGATATATGATGAGGAGCATGAAAATGTTTTCCCAGCCCAAGGACAGCTAAAAGCTTCTAATGATATGCAAGTCAATACAAGGAAGGTAAGAAGAGGGAGACAAAGAGTCAGGACAGCTGCTAGGCACGCCTTTGCCTAAGTAATGGGACTATTTGTAGTAAGCTCAGTAGGTGCATTTTTGAGGGTGATTTATTTGAGTTTTAGCTGACACTAATGAGATGCTGTTTCATTTTGCATGTTTTCTTTGAAAAGAGAAGAACATCATATTCCACCTGCTCAATGATCTAACTAAAGTTTATATAGAAACAGGATAGACAAAATGATTTACATCTATGTCCTTGCTATATAGTCTCCTTTCTAACTCCTAAATAAAAATTAATCTCACATTTCAGCAGGAAAAAGCTAGCAGCAGTTTTACCTAATTCACACTTTTACCTACGCTCTTTCCCAAGGAACATGATGTCAGGATATTAGTTATAAGCTTCTCAAAAGAAGGATCCTGTATGGGAATTAAGGGAGATGAGAATGCCATGGTCACTGTAGGAATGCCCCCCATTTACATTTACACCCTGTGGATGTGTAAACAGACATTTAAAGAATACATATCTCTCTGTAACTCTACTCTGGACTCAACACCAGTAACAAATACTACCTATTTGCTGAGTCTAACAGCATCACTGATGCCGGGAGTCCTATCAGCATGGTTCCATTCCCACTGGGGGATTAGGAATTGGAGAAAGGAGCCCACAGCACAGGCATGGAAGGTCTGAGTGGCATCCTTGCCCAAATGCCTGTTCTAGTCTACATACAGATCAAAAATCAACTTCTGTCACTTACCATTTTGATAAGTAAAATTCATAAAGTCGGACTGGACATCGCAGGGGGTTATCTGTATTTTCAGCCATTTCCACTGCTGTTGGAATCTCCTCATCTTCACTGCGTTTCCTTTTGCCTACAGATAATTTATCTGGATACACAAAAATGGCATCACAGAAGTTCAGTGAAAAACAGCGCCTTCAAGAATAAGCCCTGGTCACTTAGCCTAGCACCTAGTGATGGGACTTCGCATCACACAGAAACGCACTACTTGAACGGATTATGAGTTAAAAGAAAGTCAACTGGTTTGATCTGCTGGATGGGCAAAAGATTGCATATGCTATAGGCTGTCCACAGCCCATTCCTCTTCTAGAAAATCAACAAGAACTAGTATCTAGCAGAAAAATATGGAGGATATAATTTTTCTTAATAAAGCAGAATTCATGTAACATACTGGAACTATTAACTGAAGAAGCCAATAGAATCAAAGACTTCCCTTTTCTAAATACCAAAAATTAACTGCAAACAAAAATCTCTATTTCTTTGCCTCTGAGGTCGAGGGTAGTCCCTACTCATGTGCAAGCTCCTAGCTTCATCTAAACTGCTGCTCTCCATTTGGCCTGCCTTGTTTATCCACCACACAGACCCAGGATAAATCTGGGAATTAAAAGTGCACAATAAGGGTCTGGACCTCAAGAATATGAAGTCCTGAGAAAGGGACTTCAGAAAAGGCCTTTAAGTCATGCAGTAGTTAACAAAGCTTTATGCAAGCCTAGGATGTTATAGAAGACTATTAAATTTGCAGCCAAATGTGTGGCACCTCTTTCGTAAGTTTTTACTGGATACCTTGGCTCATGCAGAATTTCTCTTTAAACCTTACTAGAGTAAAAAAACTTTGAAAATGTACAGGATAACAGCAGAAGTCAAACTATTCATAGCTCTGCTTACTGCATAACATATTTTTCTTCCCAGTCCTTTTTAAAAAAAGGAACAGACAATACAAATATGATTGCCAAAATTCAGATGATCAGAAAGCACTCACTTACCTGATTCTGCCTCTTGTTTTTGAAAGGGTGGGAAAAAACGTAAATATGTCATCTTAGTATTATACTTCAGAGTTCGGGTGCGTCTCATAACATGGGCAAAGGATAGTTTCAGGTGCTCACTGACATTCTTTAGTTGGAAGTATTTGGTGTTGAAGAATAGAAGTGTGTTCAATAAAACGATAGGGGAATATGCACCCAGCTGTTTACATTCCCACAAGTGTTCCTCTTCAATTCTTGAGAACATATAACCTAGAAACAATGGGCAAAGAAAAAAGAAGAGGGTTATTTATGCAATTTTAGGGCTGTCCCCATATTCAGTTACAAATGAACAGCTTTTACAGGCTGTGACTAATCTAGCAGATTTTCAGAATTTTCCCAAAGCAATGAAAGCATCATACATGAGCAGGGTGGGAGGGCAGAAATGAGTAAAATTAAGTAGGCAGATTTTGCCAGAGATGCATGTAAGTTCTCTTTCAGCTAACCTTCTGTATTAATGAACTGCATATTAGATCAAATTCAGACCTATCATAAGCAATTGTAATTCCAATAAAACCAAGAACACTGCATGCACGAACATAAGAGGGAGCATGGAGAATCAAGCTGTGGAACAGCATGATCTTCCAATACCTGAAGAATGGAGAGAAGGATATAAAAGAAGGTTGCAGACACCAGCAGAATCTCAATAAGTTCTAATTTCACTGTATCAAACCACAGCCAGCCAACTGCAAAAATGTGTAATTCCTAAGACATGGAGCATGCGTTTAAAATGTACCATCTTTATCTACAAATAGCCCATTGTGCTTACTGTAAGTCAGTTAGGGAAAGGAGATATGGGGGCTTGTAAGAGATTTGTTGCGGAAAAAACCATCACTGTACGCAGCAGTCTATAAGTAATTGGGTTATTTCTGTATTAAAGAAAAAGTTTGTTTTCTAAATGAAAAGCCAGTCGTGGATCCACGTATGGAGCTGCCAACATCACTCAAGTTTCGCTGATACTCTGAAAAAGATCTTATGTACTTATACGGCTGGTGTCCAGCTTTATAAACTGCATGATCATACTTGAAGACCAATTAAAAATAGCTGCAGAATTTGGGAACTCTTAATTTGGAAGTGACTGAGGTGAGAAGAACTTGGAATTGAGGAGTCGAGACAAGATTCCAATGATTTGCTAATGTGATCCCTGGATTTATCAGAAGGAATATTTCCAGCACTAAAAGGGAAATACCAGTGCAACTGTACTTGCAGTAACTCATCTCCAATACTATATACAATTCTGGCTACCTGTATTCAAAAAAGATTAGCTAAAACTTGAGGGAAGAGAAGAACTAGCATGTTGACTACAGGAATGGGAAGCCTTTCTTTCAAAGGAGTTGAGAGATTGATCAGAGGCAAAGGTATATTTAAGTGTAATCCGTAACTGGTAAGGACAGACATAAAATCCATGATGCTAGTCTACCACAAACAATTACGTGGTGGAGAAAGAGGAGACTAATGTGAATGCCTCAGATCACATTCTTCTTCATGGCATTGAGAAAATACTAATTTATAATATGGCTTTGTCATGCAGCTACACAAAACAAAATAATTGTCCTACCATTTGGAAGAATTGTAGGTTCCCAGATTTTCAAAAGTTTTGTAAGTTCAATCATAAACCTGGAATAGGGCTCGGTAAAAATGTTATCTATTCTACCATTCTCAAACAGGTACTACAAGAGAAAAAAAGGAAGACATACAGTTTGTGATTATATAACATTGCAGAGAAGATACAGGACATCAGATTCTTTTCCTTTCTTATGTCCCAGTCTCTTATGGTCCAAAACACTTTTTTGAAATATTCAGTAAGATATCAAATCAAATTTTCTGCAGGGACTGGGACCTCCCCAGTATGAAATGAGAGATCTAGGCAAGAATTATTGTTAATATTCCAAGCTCTAGAGCTGTTTTCTGAAAAATCATCATCCTCTAAGTGTTAGATATTCTTAAAAAAAGTCTGCCTATAAAAACCAGAAGAGTTATTGAGTATTTTTCTGTTGAAAAGAACTTCACATGCTAATACCTCCTGACAATAGATATAGGCCCAGCACTAGGCTGCTGAAATAGCTCGACTTACAGCATCGAGGTGAAAGTCCCTTAAACTCTTGTCAAGCAGCAGTTAAAAAAAGTTTGCTACAAGTCAGGAGTGTGCATCAATAAATAAGTCAAAACTGGAACACACAAAAATTGCTAATAGTCCTAGACCTTATCAATGGCACTTTGAATTTTAACTCTTTCTACATTTTTTTCAAGCATAGCCAGGAAAAAAAAATTAAGATAATTCCATGCCTAGTCAAACAGTAGGTTTTACATTAGAAGTAGCTTTTGACTTCTTACTTCCAAATGACTGTTCAAGGAAAGGAACGAGCAGGCTATTCTAAAAATAAGCCCCTAACAGAAATATACTGAACATTGAGATTTAAACAGAAGTTAGTATTACACTTAGGTTTGTACTGCAACTGTTTCAAGGCAGGTAGCAAGGCAGGTAGCAAGGACTTAGTACATTACCCTTAGCATTCATTAATTACAATGCTATTATTCCCATTGTATTTTTTCTGTAAATATTGCCAACACAACAGGTATCTGCCTAGCCACTGAAGGAGCTCATCAGTCTTAGCTGGGTAACCTCTTCCATGTGAACTTGTATATTAGAAGAGCATTGTGCAACTGTTTTAGATCTGAAACATTCCATCATAATGCAAATATTTCTGAGGAGCAAATCTTTCCTATACATGAAAAAGGATCAAAAAGGTACCAAACCCAAAGATTTGTGTCTAGGTAGAAACACCTAGCCCTCCACGCCACATTCCTCCCAAGTACAGAAGAAGCCTGTTCACTCTGATCATAAAAAGGTCCAGACAAGTTAGGCAAATATGGGATTAAGACAGACTAAGAATAAAGCACAAAAAAGATACACTCTTGCCTCCTCTACAAAAACCAAGCAGCTACATGGGACTATGGATACAAGCATAAATAACCAGAGCAAGTTTTGTATGTTCTCAGCAATACCCTAATTCTGACTTACCTGCTGAATTCCAAGGCACAAGTATAAGATGCTGTCAGGATCATATTTTTCTCCATTTGGTCTCCGCACCTCTTGAATAAACTGGCACAAGCCAAAACTCAGCTCAGCAAAAGTGCATGAGAGAATGTCCTCCTTGAGTTTCACAGGACGAACTACAGCCAAGAAAATTATTAGAAAAAATAACTTAATTCAACAGATTAAATCTTCACACATTCCTTATTATTTCACATAGGCAGAACTATTAAATCTTCTATCTCATACATGAAGTACCCTGTATGTCTAAACCTGTGAACTATTTCCTATCTGTTGGCTAACAATTAAATGAGGATTTGGCCAATAAAAAACAAACCACCTGCATGTGCAACCAGTACAAATGCTGCGACTGAGTAATAAGGCTGCAGGTATTTAAAGCTAAGACATCTAAATGTTAGGGAGTCTGCTGAATCCGAAGATGTGGCATGGCAATGGTTGCATGTACTCAAGGCTGGCAGCGTAGGGTTGATAAATAGGTTTCACCTCTATAGCTGGACTCAGGGGAATCCTGAGTAAGAGAAAGATCTTGAGTATTTCCTAATAGTTCTGGACATGAGTTGAGTGCAGCATATTCATCTCCTTAAAGGGAGAAGGGATGAAGAGTTTAACGGGACATGCATGGGATTCAGAAAGGGAAGCAGAGCTACCAGGGAATCAATCAATCAAAGGATCCGCAATGAAATTACCAGGCTTTGGCTGCTCCACACCTTACAAAAGCGCCTGCTTGAGACCAAGCAGGGAACCTTTCTGAAAGGGGTGGGGGTGGACACAGTTTCCTGGAACTGACTGTAATATTTGCTTCCTTAGCCACAAGAAGAAAACACAGTAACTCATGTGATCACTCTTCTTCTGGGAAACAAAAACCAGCTGTTCTCATGTAATGACAACAAAAATTCCAAATAAGAGAGGAAAAAGCAGATCACGTTCTAACTAGAATTTTCCCTTTGGGATCTTTCTTATATAAGCCCTGCCACGCTTAGTTCTTTACATTGCAGAAGTATTTAATATGGTTTGCTCTCTTCCCCACCATCTCCAAAAAGCTCAGTTATATTCCTAACTTAAATTCTCTGCTTGACTCTGAAAATTTGCCCACAAAACTCTCAGTGCAAGCATGTAAGACAGATCTGAGACCAGGGAAAAGGGGAGTTAGACACGGCCAAATCCCAGGACTGCTGTGCTTTTGTAAAAAAAATAAAATAATCCATAATTAGAAAAATAAACAAAAGTGACATTTATATTGTCATTATTATCTATCGCCCTAGTGAGACACAAGGAACAATTCATGCCTTTTAAAGTTAGTTTCAGGCAGGGTGCAGTACAGAATGGGTAGATTTTTGGAAAGCTTCTTTCCAGCTGTGAAGCCTAGAAATAAGGTGTTAAGATTTTAATGTTGAAGCACACAATTTTTTTACAGCAAACAGTTATGCTGACAAATACTCTGTGAATGCATTAGCTACAGATGAAAAAGATGGGGCCAAGTCGGTGCTGTCAACTTAGAATTATGGCCCGATAATAGCTCAGTAAAGCTCTGCAGCTGCATAAAGCATCTCTTCTACAAATGAAGAATTACCACATGCAAATGAATGCAAAATGGAGGTTAAAAGACTAACATTTCTAACGTTGAAAAGAAATCTGGTATTTTAGAGCCTGTTTTAATAGGTAACAGATAAATTAAGAATGTAATAGCTATGATTTTTAAATGCATGAAAAAACGCAAGATAGTATTCCATAAAATCTTTTCTCCACTCATGGATATTTTAAAACTCAGTAATATCTAACCCTAATTTTTATTTGAATAACATATCATGCCAAGTGCTCTTCAAACTATTTCTGTTTCCACTGAGAGAGAAAAATTCACCTGAAAACTTCAGGTCCCCTTGTTCCTCCTGTGCGTTTTTCCATTGGACCCAGTTTTTCCAGGCGTTTACCCCATACATATACTTTAGGGTCATCCCAGAAACAGAGCATCCTGGGTAGGAGCCCTGCATCAGATTCCGGGGCTCTACAGAAACTACAGACTTCTTCCGTCCCTACAGGCAAACAAACAAATCAAAACATTTAATAAGCTCTTCATCTATGGATGCTTAACTTGATCTCACATAAAAAGGCCATTATGCTGACATGATAACAAAATCCTACTCTCATGACAGAGTCTGAGTGAATATATATGTATTTTTAATATGTGGACAAATATTAACCACATTTTACAGAAAAGGTGCAATAAAATACAATAATTCTCATTGTGATCAATATGCACAGAAATATATTCCTCTTTAGCTACACAAGAAAAAATTTATTCTTCCCTGTACATTATGACACTACTTAAAAGACATGTCTTTTGGAGTTTTTTGAAACGATACACATTTAAAAAAATGTTCTGCACTAAAAAGAGCATTTATTCTACCTAGTTGCAGAGGGGGAGGAAAGGAAATCTTATATAGCAGAACAGGAAAAAATACACAGCGTAGTTAAATCGAATTCTCATTTTCACCCTGGAGCAGTATTTTTTCACTTCTGAGAATAAGCATGCACATAACGTTATTACTTCAAATGCAAGGAACTTGTGTTCCAGAAGTATTTTCTTACCCGTCTTTTTGGCTGTGGGAAGCCATCTCTATGTCTCCGTCTTGCTCGTGAACGTGAGTGCAAACCCAGTCCTTTACTGAGAGGGTCAAATGAGTCTGAAGTCAAATCAACACCATTAAGAGTTTAATTGTATGATTTAACAGCCCAGGTAGAAGTGTCACTTAGATACTATGGAATACCTTACAGTTGGCAATCACACCTGTATATTCAAATAATGCTTTACCTTTGAATAATTAGGCAATATATGTACCTTCTGTATAAAGAAAGTAAATTCTCAGAAGACGAAAAAAGCCCCCACCCCCGCAAACAGTGGGTATACTTATTCAGGCAAACTTACATTCTTCTGCGCCACTCACATGGATTATACCTAGGGACACAGAAGTGACAAATTCAAAGGAGTCAAGCAAGACTACCTGCCACTCCTGTTGGGGGTTCTGTAGAATGCTGTCCTTAACGATAGCAGTAATATTTTTAAAATAGCAGAGCTGATATATTACTGCAGCTTTAAATATCCAGTTTTACTAAATGAAAACATATACCCTTCATAAGCAGACTGCTGGTACAATGCTTACTCAAAAAATTGCGCATACTTTTATACAACAATGCATTTTTCTTATACAGACCTGATGGAAAATCTGCCTCCAGGTCCTGTTCCACATCACCTTTGGAGAACTGCTTCAGTTCTGGATCTGGTTCTGGCAGGGCATTTGATCGTAAGGCATAGTGATTTAACTCATCCTCCCAGCTGTGTGGAGTGGACACTGCTTCAGATTCTAGATCTCCACTATAAGTGCTACCTTGGTCTGTAATGAGAGTGATCAAATATACCGTGTGCTATAGGAAAGGGCAGACAAAAAGCGGATTTTGCAAGAAAATGTACAGCAGGATCCAAATCCATTTGCAAAAAAAAAAATCCAACTGACCTTTCTCAAATATCTTGGGGTCCAGGAAGAGCTCATGCTCAGATGTTTGAGATCCTTTAGAAAAAGAAGGAAATCTGTATCTACAAATGACTGACAGCTTACATAACTAATACAAAATACTTTGAACACCAAAAAAACATGTATTAGGTCATAATACTAACACACATGATGCGTCTTCTCCACTAGACTTCTCCTAACAGCTTTCTACCTTGGTCATGCTGTTATGGGAGAAACAGAAATGCAGAACTAACCCATGTTTGCTTTTCCAAACGTTTCCATCCCTCCGTGTTTGTTATTTGAGTCATCTGTAGACAAGTAAGATATTTTGTTCATTTCTTTTCAGCTTGTTCCACTTTTATTACATGGGATGATCACTATCCAACACATTCTAACCTGCATCACCCTCCAAGAATCCACCATAAAAAGCCTGATAGGAAAATATTCTTGTAAAGCAGCTGCTCTGTCTTCTTGATTTTGACTCCTTCTGCTAATGCATGATGTACTGATCTGGAGATTACTACCTCTAGCAATCTGTTACTGTCAACAAAAGTCAAATCAGCACCTAGGATCAGGGAAAGGGAATGCAAAGACATTTAAACCACTGTCAGTGCTCTGTATCTAACGCGGGTTCTATGCTAAGCATAGCTCTACTGAATATTAACTGATAAACCCCTGTGAAATTACAAAAGCACCCGAGATGGGAACTATAGAGGAAGAGTAAACTAACCTTAAAAGAAAACATGTTTTCAAAACAAAGAACAGAATATTGTACACAGAGACAAAATTCTCTCCAAATATACAGTTCAGCTGAATTCCCCTAGGGCCTCCTCATTTTAAAAGAATAAGCCATCAAAATTGCTAAGACATGACATAAACATTATAGTCCTGTCTAGGTTGGCACTTTACCTGCATGAACACTTGCATTGTGGAAAATAAATGTTGGTAAGACAACAGGACCATTTAACTTGGCATGCATACTTGGGAAGCAGCCAATATAGGCCCTACATCTATTTCTCTATCTATTTTCTGTCATGAGAGGACCTTCATCTCACTGCATTTAGTTTCCTTTTTAAAAAAAGGAAAACAAGTAAAAAACACCACATACCACCATGAGAGTGTGTTTTTTCTTTCTCCTCATCTTCTGCAATCATTTCTGCCATCTGAAGGAGATCAGCTTCAAATGGATTTGTGGGAATCTTTTCCTTGATATCCTGAATAGTTTCAATGATCTTATCAGCATTATCCAGGGTAGTTGGGAAGAGCATGGGAACTGGTACCTATGGAACACGCGGAAAATATTAGAGCATGTTTGGGGGTGAAGGGAAACAGCAAATACATAAGGGAGATTCCTCTCATTTAATCTTCCATATATTTTAGGACTGCTAAATTTAATTTACAAATAACTCCAGTCTGGACAACTTGTTTCACTTCTGCAATAACCCTGCAAATCAGTAGTTTTGTGTGATGATGCTTAACCAAACATGATCCAATAAGGAAAGAAATGGCTTCAAGGACTCCACATACCACTGGCATGACTAGTCACAAAACCCAACAACACTGCTCTGCGCCCTCTTCAGAACCAAGACTGTAAACCAGTTCTCTAGTGAACTGAAGTATAACTTACAGGTACTGGCATCCCAAGTGGAACTGGTGTGTACTGAGTGTAGAGGTGAAGGGGCACTGGCACAAACACTGGTACAGGAACAGGTACCACGATGATCTGGGGTTGAACTTCTTCTTCTTCTTCTTCTATCAAAAATAGAACAAACCAAAAATTGTTTAACCATATGACTATCCACTACACTCCAGAGTGTCCATGATAATTGTTTGGACTTCTGCTTGTAACTCAGTGTGCACAGTACCACGTCTTGGTTTGTAGCCATCTTTCACTTTAGCATTGTTGTAACAAGTATTAATACTACAGTTTGGAAATAAACAGCACTGTGACCATATACATGAATGCTGGAAGGGAAGAGTGGAAATAAGTATTAAATACATCCCCGTAAATGGTGTGTTATTGCAATTATCTCACAAGTTAACTACAAGACTGTAAGAAGGTACCATTAAAAAACTAACAACAATCTTCCCACTTAACTTCACCTTCCTCATTAAGAGGTTTCAACACTAGATACCCTTCTTCTATAGTAATAATGATGAAAAAACCACTCAATGGCAGTCTGGACTATGTAATAGCCTTTGAAGGTGTTTCTATTTCTTCCTGCCCACAGAGGGAGCTTAGAGCAAATATGAATCTAATGAAATTATCTTAGAAATAGGGACTTAATTTTCAGTGGTTCTTAGTATCTGTATCTAATAATTAAAGGAAAGTGAGAGCTGAAACAATCTTTGAGAAATCATGCGCTTAATTAAAATGAGTCTGCTCCTGTGGCTTGTGCTGTGAGAGCTAAGAACTCACAAATTCTGTCCTGAGGAAAATGAGTTCCCTCTGTTGCCTTTTGCATGTCATTTAATTATTGCACTTCCTTTTCCACAGTTAAGATGATCGCAGAATGCTAAAGATGAGTTAAAGCAAATCTCAAGATTCATCACACATGAAGCTTTAAGGATTTCAAAGAATAGCAAATGTTTTACACCTGTAAGGCAAACTGCTACTTGGAAAATACCATACGACGATCTGAAAACTATTTAAGGTTTTAAAATATGTTAAAAAGTATTCGCTGTTACATAAATCATGCATTACTCTCTCAACTGCAACACAGACTTTTATAAAATGGTAGGAGATTAGATACATACCTGTCTGGCATTCTTTGTTTTGTGTGTGAGGTTTGCATGAGGTGGCCTTAGTCTGTGTGATCGGCTTGCACAATAATGCTTTGTTTTTCAGAAGCCTAGGTGGTTGTGATGGTGGTAGCTTTAGGGCATCTGTCTGAGTACTAGCCTGTTTGGAAAAATACAAATGAGGGCAGAGTCAGTATTGGTTTGAAGGATATCGTAAGATTAGTATTTGTTCTCTACTATGGGAGGTTGAACGATTTAAAACTGTCCTTGCTGATAAAAATGATCATTTAAGAACTATTGCAAAACCAGCTTGCTAATGTATTTGGTGCTCTCTGGTCTTCACCAGATTTATTTTAATGAAACAACAGGCTTTTTTTTTTTTTAACAGTGCAGTGAACAAATCTGCAAGAATGTTTGGTTTCTGTAGTCAAATAACCTCTATAAACTTTTGACATTGGAATCTTACTGATGGCAAAGATATAAAGAGGTGTTTAAGACACTTTTGATGACTAAAAGTCTGGCTGATACAGATACCCAAAACACTTAGTAAACGGATGTGAAATCACTGAAAAGAAATAAAAGTAAAAAATGAACACAAATGCTGGCAGTATCAGTATCACTTCCTGATTACACACAGACTGACTATTCGTGCTTGTACTAATTTCATGTCCTGCTAACTGTAATTTTCAGTCATGCATTCAAATAACAGGATCTGTTTCATTAGGGAAAATTCATACTCTAATCCATAAATGACACTTCAACTAAAAGCAAGGGTGTCAGTCTTCCAGAACCTAAGAGCTACATAATAAAATCTTCGTATTTTAAGAGAGTTGCAAGATGTATACCACATACCTCAAAGAGCTCAAGAATAGGAACTCTAGGAGTTATTCAGAGATAAGCGGTGACAATGGTTCCCCACAGCTCCGTTACCACACTACTAGAGAGTGGGGAAGGAAAGCTAAGCTGCAAGAGCTTGGTCACGTCAGCCCCGGCAGCCCACGCTGGTCCCCTTCCTCCCATGCTAGTCCTTTTGACATCACATCCCACTTCTGGGCACAAAAGGTAGCCTCAAGTACAGAAGCCACACATGAATTGCTTGAGAACTACAGCCATCTCACGAGCTACAATTTGACAAGCTTTGTCTTAAAATATCTAATCAATCTGTCAGTGGACACAAAAAGACTTTTATACCATACAAGTTCTATCCATTTCAAAAAAAAGCATCTGCAAGCTGCATGAATTTTAAATCCCAATCACAACGAGGAAAAGCAGTTACAAAATGACGATGCAAAATTCTTGGATACTTTACTTGTTATTGATACAATCTGGGCGAAAGTGAGAAAAAGAGTCTCTTGTAAAACTTACATCTCCTATTATTTTTGCTGTCACAGTAGGGACTGCACCTGTGAAGAAAAAACATACAATAGCCTGTGTACTTATCATCAAGGACCATAACCCATACTCTGCCAAGGTCAAGAAAAAGAATTCCCATTAAACCTCATTCCTTGGTGTATGTACGTAAATTTAAGTCATTTTTTATACCTAGGTAAAGGAAGGACAAAACTGTAACCATATACACTGATGTGAAGCATAATGAAGAAGTGGCTGTTGTCCTCAGCAAAGATCCCTGAACAAATTAAATGTTCAGGAATAGAGATTTAAAAATACAGGCATCATATGCAGCAGTCTTACCCTGTAAAACATTGTTGGAGTTAACTGTAGGCTGGGCAGCAGGGGTGCTTGCAAGGGACACCACATTTGCTATGACAGGGGTTGAGTCCTTTCTCAAAGAAGGAGGGCCTGATGAGGAAGCTGGTGCCATAGAAAGGTTTGCTGCACAGAGTGAACAGAAGAAAACTAAAATAAGCAGTAAGATAATTTATAAAACAGCATTTCTGAAACAACACCCACCCTCCAGATTTATCTCCAAATGAAAAAGCCTGCTGTATGAGAAGGGAATGTAGGTGTCAAACTGCAGTGTTTCAGTTTACATAGGAGCTGGTTCCACAAGCAAACTTAAGCTGTTTTCCAGTCACTGAAACATTTCAGAAGTTCACCATAGTATGAAAGCAGCTTTCTCTTTGTAATAGTATGTGTATTACAGCAGCACTCGGGAGATAAGAGGACTGGATGCCTCACTGTGCCCGGTACCGCATATACATAGTATAGGAGACAGTTGAGATCCTGACAAATAATGAATGAGGTGAATTTTATGAGGCTCTCACAGTTAGAGGAATTCTTAGGTTCTTTCCATTTGAAAGCACCATTCGTTACCACATTACCATGAATTACCACATTTCATCAAAAAAATACTGTTCTGAGACACTCCATTATCCTGGCAGCCCCCAGTTCAGAGAGGTGCCTGGAGACCAGTTTTGCAAAGGCACTGCATACTGGCCTCAGCTGAAGTTGCAGGCACACTTCGGAAGAAGCAGGCCCACCATACATTTTGCTATCCTTACTAACAGCCAAATGAATGTCACATGGTATAGTTATGGCCTGAAAGTATAAAGTTACTTATTATTACTCTTAATCAGGGAAAACAGCTCCCACCAATATAAGCAGCAGATGTGCACAAAGTTGAAGAGCTGAATATGGCCTGGTGCCTACTATAAACTTTCAGTTAATATTCTTTATTGCTTGTTGGGTACCTTACTGTTGCAGTCACCATCACTCAGTGGGAGATTATGCCCCTCTTTAGGATCAGTGCTATTTCTGCCCTTTGTTTCGCTTCCTCTTCCTGTCTTTGTGGGCCTTTCTTCCTTTCTTCCCTTTGCATTTCATTCCCTACAGAAACTCACAGTTCCTATTCCTGTGGGCTTCATTCCCACCCTCCTTCCCATTCCATCTGCTGAAATAATGAGCAATGAAACAGCTACAGCACACATTAATCTTGGCATTGATACTTTAAGAATCAACACTTAATGACATAGAAACGGTATCTCTTCATATGCCTACAGACTACACAGAACTAGATATTTTAAGTTCATATATGGAAGTCTGTATTTACAACCATTAAGTCTACTAATTTCACCACTTGATTTTGTTTGTTAAATGAACATTAACATTCTACTGTATCTGGCTATGTCTTATCAAGTACAGAGACAAGCTAGGTATTTAACATGTCTTCAATAGATACCAGCATATTTTACCCTAATAAAATGGGCCTTTGTTTTATGAAAGTGATTGAAAAGTAAGTGCTTTTGTTTCATCTTCTTTAAAATCACAATCTAGGTTTGGTATATGAAGCAATCTCATTTCATACCTGCAGAAGTTTGAAATTGTATGAAGTAAGATAGAGATCTAAAACTGAGCCCATTCAATGGCAATGGACAAGGCGCCCAGTAGAGGATATATCTCAAAAAGTTCACTGAATCGAGTTTCCAAATAAATGTTCATATCACTATCATGCACATCAAAAGGCAATACTATTCCCAGCCTGTTTTACCTGTGTTGTTTGGGGGTGGAGGGTCAGAAACACTTTGCTGATTACAGAACAACAGAATACAAAGCAGATTGCAAAAATGCTTGATCTCCCCTTGCCATTTCATGGACTCACTGAGTTTACCTTGTCTCTTACAACCATCACACTTTGCCATCTAGGAAAACAGAGTGAGGGAGAAATTAAACACACTTGTAAACAGCAACAAAGAGTATGTGTATAAAAACCTCTTTGCACCCTGCTCAGCAAATATAACGTAAAGAAATCTGTAAGAGTGCATCATTTTTGCAGTGTAACACAAAGCAGCAGAAGACTCAGTGTCTGTCTTCCTACAACCCATATCAGGTTTTCTCTATACAGAAAACTGGTACTCAAAAGTTAAGAAGGATTTACTCATCACTCACATACATGTCATATATCCCATGGACACAGAAGTCAACTACAGGTAGTTCACATAGCTCCTAATGTACAACGGTTCTTTTGCTAACACATTTACATTCTAGAGGATGCTATGTGAGAATATTGCTTACCTGGTAAAACAAAACTGTGAATTTAGACATGCACTCCTCTGAGCAGAATTCCTCCATTTTCCCCCCAAAGTGATTCTGGACCAGTTTGGGGGAAGCCTGTAAACAGTAACTGCACATTTTACAGTGGTTTCCCCAGCGCTTAGCCAAGTCATGTTTATAGAGCAGTTTACAACCTAAAAGCAGAGAAAATAGCAAGAAAACAAAAGCATCCTTCAATATCAAAATGACATTTGCTCGACACTTCTAATTCTTGTATTTCATTATGTCTGTAATAATTTGTTGAAACATACCATTAAAATGTAAAGTATGAACAAAGTTCTGTGTTTCTAAACCTAAAAAACAGCTTTCTAACCTAAAACCATTAGGTTTCTCTTAGTATCACCAATAATTTTAAGGCAAAACACTTCTAACTTGATTTGTCTGAGAGACAGTCTTGCCCTTTCTTACCTTCACTACAGAATGGCTTATCTATGCCTGAGAATCGCACTGTCTCCTTGATAATTTTCTCAATTTTGCAGTATTCACACATTGCCATTACACTGCTCCTCTTCTTATATTCATCACAGCAGGTCTTCCCACAAAACTGGAACATTTTACCCTGCAAAACAGACAGAATGTTTTGGTTTCAATGTTTCACATCCCAGATAATACATTTTAATTGATAATAAAAACTCAGAAGCATATTTATGCCCTTGGAAATCAACAGCAGACAGCACTAGTGAATAAGTCTCCCTACTTAGCTTTATAAACAAAGACAGCACAATTTTCTGCAGAAAGCCCTCACCAATGTGCTTTGTCCTGGAATTAAAAGGATCATCTCTGGGACCAAGAATCAGGAATGTGCTTACCTAGCCAGGCAACCATAGGGTTTGGGTTTTTTGGAGGGTTTTTTTTTCTGTTTTTAAGCTCAAAGAGCTAGTATTGGTATTAATTTTGATAATGATTAAATGATACCAAAATCAGTTCGAAATTCCTCCATAGCTGGTCATAGTAAGCAACAGAGCAGTACTGACAGACCATGTCATATAAGCTACAATTTCTTGGGTTTCTGTTGAGAAATATAAGCTTGAAAAGCCCTAATCTTTATTACCTTGTAGTCAAGCAGTTCTGGTTTGGTTGCAAACAATCTGTTACAGTGCTGACACCTGAGTTTTACAACAGGGCGGGCAAAAGTGACTTGCTGGGACTGGGCAGCCAGCCTCTGTAGACCAGCTGCAGCTGAACTGCTCATGGAGCTGGGGGACACAGTCGAGGTGGTGCCACCTGCCGATACCGTTGCCCCTGAGGGAATGCTTACAATGACTTGACCTTGCGACAGAGGTACCACTGAGGAGTTCATTCCTGTAGGCTTGTTGAACAAATTCTGCAGGAAAGCAAATTGAGGAATAGACTTTATTTTACAATATTACATATTTTACCTGACATCCCAGGTATTTTACACCATCAATTTATTATTCTGTTAATTCAGCTAAGAAGAAATCCTAGATGTCACACCTGAAAAGCTACTACACAACTGTAGCTGCAAAAATTGCGTATGCTCCCATCTGACATAGCCAAGTGATACTGAGGGTTTGCTGAAGTTTTACAGCTGTTGCACTGAACTTGAACACCTGAGGGTGAAACAGAGAAGAAAAAGTGATTTATGCAACATCAGGTTGTATTGCAGATAATTTTGCACTGTGCATACAAAAACAGAGAATCTGAACAACAAGCCAAGGTACACACAGAAGCCCAAGATGAAGTTTCTACAGATTCACAAGCAGACACTGCAACTGCGGTGCTTGTTGCTTGCCAGATCCTTTAATTAATCTCCCAGTATCCCTAGGATGTCAGTAAGCATTTTTCTATTTTACAAGAAAAATAGCTGAGAATATGTTTGCCTAGCTCAATGCAACATTAGGCAGAGGTAACTAAGCTAATCATCCTGGAGAACAAGGGGCAGAATAGTCACAGTGGTGGTATGGCACATGTCCACAGAAGTGGATTTGTCTAGCTGGGAAACCTACCAGCTGCACTTGCAAGAGCAGAAAATAGATTAAGGTTTATTATCATGTTTAAGCTCTCTAAAAACAAGGCTGAAATGGCTGTACTGTCACTGTTAGGTTTATCTGTGGTAGAAAGTCCTTATGTTCCCATCTCAGCACCTCCCTTTAAAAAAAAAGCCACCTTCCAACTCCCCCCCCAAAAAAAAAAGAATATTAACTTTCAAGACAAATTAAGTTTGGATACAAAAAAAAAGAATATTGGCCTTAACTTTCAAGACAAATTAAGTTTGGATATGAGCTACATGAAATTATGCTTCTAAAGAAGTAAAAGGATAAAGTTACCTGCAGAAGTAACCATTTTCACTCTATATGCTGACAAGCAGTTAACAGAGCAAAACAGTTCAGTTTTTCCCAAGTTATTTGTGCTCTCTATCATCTCGGCTGAAGATCTCAAAGATTTACACAGCGCGCAAGGTGTAATTTTAGCTGACTTCTGTGGAAACATGGAAATTTGTCATTCATGTGAAACTTAGTATTTTTATTAACCTGGAAATTAATCACTAACATATAAAATGCGTATAAAAGTGACTGCCAGGGCACTTGAAACAGCACTTATTTTACAGCTCTATTACTTATCATGCAGATATTTGAGTTCTCTAGTACACTTGCTATATTCACACTTTGACCACCTGAGACTTGGGCTGTCTCTCATTCAGGGTAAGCGCTACCTTTGCGGGCCAGTTTAAACAGTATCAAGGCTGTCAGGGCGAAGGCCTCCAAGTGCAAACAACACTGTGTTGTAATAGCACGTACCAAGCACCTTGTATCAGACGACTTCAACATTTTCGCCGAGAAGCAATATTTTGCTTATGATTTTTAATACATCAGCTATGTATGTAAGCAATATTCCCATTTAACAGATGAGAAAAGCAACTGAGAGGAGGAGGTTCCTCTCTCACCCACAAAATCCCAGAAACTATCAGAATGTATCTGACAATTGAGTTGAATGCTGTTTAAAAATCAACAGGAAATAGGTAAGACTTATAAGCTTTGAACATAATGTATTATCAGGAAGACTAACAGGTATGAGGTTTTGATGTGAGATGAAAAAGCAACATGAAATCCCTCTCCCTTCCAGCTTATTTAATTTAATTTCCAGATTTGTTTCAGAGGACAACTAATGCTGTAGGTAATTTTCTGGATGAAATACTTTTACCAGATTTTTTTTTTTAATTCATTAGGCCTTTCTTGGCCTAAGTGGCCTGAATAATGAGGCAGCAGAGTCAAGTCACAAAATGAAGTTACACTATCTTATCAGAGAGCAATTTTTCCTAAAGTAATTGCATTAAAATAAGTCAGTCAAAAATAATTGAGCTATTATAATAAATTAAGGTTCTCTCAACTGCTCAGCTCTTTAAAAGGCTCCATTATAATGAGAATTAAAATATTATATGCTCCATTATAATAAAAATTAAAATATTAAAGTTTAAAAATTAAAATAAAAATTATCAACTAATTATTACTTTTCCTCTCCACTTAATTCAAATGCTACAATTTAATAGAGAATACTCAAACAGGGAGCATCTCAAAGGCTGAAAAAAGTCACAGTGGACTGCTGCTGAGTAGTCCCACTGTGTCTTCTCTCATACTGGAATACTCTGGTAGCCAGTTCAGTGGTAAGAGAAACAGAGCAACATGTTTGGGCAAAGATTAAGCAGCAAATGGCAAAAGGAGTTATCTTAGATCAAGACAGTAACTGAAATAATCAACTAATAAATTGGGTGTTTCTTAAAACACCCAAAATCTAATCAAAGACATATTTTTATATTCTGTCAAAATATACCTGCTTGTATGCTGTCACACATGTTGAACTGCAGAACTTTTTTGACTGTCCCTCTATTTGAAGCATGTGACATTGGCCAGAGCCACTGTAGCAGTATCCTCCACAATTCTCACAGCAGTTCATGGTCAAGTTGTTAGCAGAGCGGAACTTGGAGAAGCAGGCATCGCTGCAGAGCTTGTGTACAACATTCTGGTAATTCACTTCGTGTCTAATCTGGAAGAAAGAATATATAACAAGAATAGAAAGAATATGTATGTTCATCTCTGACATAGCAAGTTGTCCTGATCTAAAGGAAATTCAAATGAAAAAGAAGTTTGCAATTACCACTGCATTCTTCTGGCACATGCTGCACTTGGTTGAAATGCTGTTAGTATGAATAGTAACAACAGGTTTCCTTTTCAGTTCATATGTAGAAAGACATGACTGGCTGCAGAAATCCTTACTGGAGTTTGTATTGTCAAACTGGGCAGTGATTACATCCTTTGGATTTAGAATGTCTCTATGGAAAAAAGAAAAACAAACAAACAAAGAGATAAAGAATTAATGTTGGTTTCATGTCAACTTGCTGTCCTTTCTTTTTCTGCAGACTAAACGTTCTCTAGAAGAGGGTGGATTCATTTAATTTAAACCTTTTCTTTTTGCTGACCTAAGTACCTGACTTCATTTTTCTTTTCCTATTAGGAAAATAGCTAAGAAGTACAATTCTTGAGTAGATATTTTGTGAAACATTTTGTACCTGGACTTAGGAGTGGCCTATAAATACATCAAGCTCTATAATTAAATCTTTTCAAAAGGAACTGGGAAAAGATAACTGTTTTGCACGGTCTTTACTAAAAAAAAAAATTTAGAAAGCAGGATATGTGGAATAATTCCCTTTAACAATGAAAATACCAATCATAATGGGGTAGGGGAAAAAAAGGGGGAAAAACAAAAGGTCACAATTTCTAGTCACCATCTAGTTCAGTTCAAAATGGTCTGACTAGTATTGTAACTTTCCATCGCTTATTTCCCATCTACAGTTTTGTTTATTTGTTGCTGGATTTAACAAACTGAACTTTCTCCTTATTTCTGCTCTCTTTTGAAACAGTCATTCACAGAACAGTTTCAAAGCCCTTAAGTCAAAAAACTAGGAGGAAATATCTATATAATTTTCTTGGTTGGAAGGATGCCTCCTTCTCACTTGTCTTGTCAGAGGTAAACCATTTTTCAACAGAAGAAATACAAATTACAGCCAGGACTGCTAAACTTTATTACAAGGCCTTTTCACACTGAGACAGCAAGTGAAAAGAATAATTAATTGAAGTCTCAAGTTTAAGTTCAGCTGACCTTGTAAAACCGAGAGTAATAAATTTGTTGTTGAAGAAATGATGAACAAAGCAGTATTCCTTTTGCGAAGGAACCTTCATAACTAAAAATAATAAATATGGATAATTCTCCTCTAAAAACAGGCCGCAGCACAATCAGTCTGCAAAGTTATTTATTTGCCTCAAGTTATGGTATAGTAATATGACATCTTAAAAGCGCTAGTCACAAAGGTCTCCTTTTGCTAATTTGGAGATAATAATACAAATGAAAAAAAAAAAAAATTCAGTAATTAAAATATTTTTAGAGCTGAAGATTCAGGCCTGTGTTTCCAACAGGACTGTGGAAAATGCAGATCTTCTTTTTTAAAGAATTTTTCCCAAGTAGGTCACAAAAGCAAACCTTGCCTTTCCACTCTAGGCCTAGGTAGAAAGTAACTGATTTAGGTGCTGAAACCCCAACTACCTGAAAATCTCAATTCTTAATAAATTTAATCTTTCTACATCTTATGAAGGTTTAGCCACCATCAAATAACAACAGCAGCGACATATTTTGAAGAGCTAAAACCTACAGACATCTAAGCTCACAGAATGGAGCCAGACTGGAAAGTTAATTTTTTTTTTAGAATGTAAGGAAATATCCTGCCTCAAGTATATCAATTTACCCATGTTTTATTTCATTTTACGGGATTTAGCAAATCTATTTTCATCTAGAAGAAATAATACATAAAATATTTTTTGAAAATGTACTCGTTAGTGGTTTTGAGAGTGCAACAACATTTTAAAATGGCAGGAAAGTGTGGTAACTTTTGAAATACAGTTTTTAATATTTGGCTCATTTAAATTAAAAAAAGACAAGATGCACACTTCACAACAGAGGCTTTTAAATCTATGTCTATGTAAAATCCCATTAACGAAATGGAACTGAAAGCGGACAGACCAATCATCAAGTAACAGCATTGGCCACGATTTTTTGAAGAGAAGCGTAACAGAAGTGGGCATTACAGAAACAGCATGTTGCCTAAAAAGAGAACTGAAGCCTTTCATTATCTGCTTGAATATCAATTATTACTAGAACAAATTAAAACACTGTCCTACTTTGAGCAGCTTGAGCAGGTTTTCTTGGTAGAAGCTGGTGGGCGAGAAGCTGGAACAGTGTATCCAGTGAGGCACAGTGTGGAGCAGAAGAGCTGGGTAGAGCCTTTCCTCTGGTATGCAGTTTGCCCCTTCTGCAGGATTTTTTTACAGCCAGAACAGGAAACCCGAACAGCTGTGGTTGGAACTGAAGGAAGCATTTTACTCATGCCAGAGGATGCCACAGCAGGCTGGAAACCTGATGACAGCTGTGGAGCTAAAAAAAAAAAAAAAAAA
>NW_008795919.1:1797930-1804568 GCF_000699145.1 Aptenodytes forsteri
CTAGATCACGGTTGGGGAAAAAAAAAAAAAAAAAACCACAGAGAAAACAGAGTAACTGTTATGTATGTATTGCACTTGTGTGCAGGGGGCAAGCACAAAGCTTATGACTTCATTTGGGTTGTCAGGGTCTAAGGGAGAATTAAATAGCAGATGAACTCTCCATAAATACATGCCCTGTGCTGGTTTTCTGCACAGTAGATTGTTTCAACTACTCTTAAGACTGAGAATGCACTTTTAACATCCCTTTCACATTCAATTTTCCTTTGCCTCAAAAATATAATTATTTTCCAATCTCTGAATTCCATTGTCTCTAAAACAAACTGGTTCTTTTTTTCTACTGGGGTCAGACATAGCAAAAGAAATGCAGAATAACCTGCAAGACTATTTGCAAAGGTGATATATTTTACAGGTTTAAATAAAGTTAGTCTTGCCTATTCCTTACCAAGAGGACTGCCACTGACTGAAAATACAGCACTGATTTTCAGCTCCCCTTCCTGAGTTTTTGGCTGTTGGCCGTACTCCTAAAACAAAGGGAAAGGAAAAGGAGAACAAATACACAGATGTAATAACAGGTTACATGATTTCCATTCTTTCATAATGCTGTATTGAATCTTAAGGTCCAGGAAGGCAAGAGTGAGTCTCCTAAGCCTGCTCCAAAGGCCAGGTTTACAGATGTTGCTGTATGAGCACCACACACAGAACCTGCTCAGAGGTTCACAGCAAACTACAACCAAGGGTGTCGTGTAGAAATGGAAAAGCACAGCTGCCTGGTGCATTCCCCTTTCCAGCTGTACTCCAAGACACCTCAGAATTCAGCCAGACAAAGCTTAAGAGAAATCTCTGCTTTCCACTCACACAAACTTTCCATCTAGAAGTGCTCCGCAGTCCTTGCCCCTACTCTGTGAAACAAGCTCTATCTTCACATTCATAGATGATAATAATGAAATAGAGACTGGGACCTAGATGGTGAGAAGCATTCTGTACTTAACCATGAGTTAAGTACCTTGGAGGAGCCTAAGGTGAAGCTTCGCAGCAGATCAAAGCTGGCACCACTAGAGCCAGACCATCACAGTCCTGACTTAGACTGGCTTCAGTCTAATAGGGGAGAAGGGAATAACCTCGCATTTTCTACAGGATGAGAAAATCCCTACAGACAGTCGCTTGTGGAATAGCTGACATACTATAAATTACTAGCTTACTCCACAGCAGCTATTCATACTTTGACACCATGCTTCTTGCCCGTGCTCTCCCTAGAAATCTGAACCATAAAGCAGTTTGTAACACTCTACATGTAGATCTTAATAGGCTGAAAAGCATAATCTCTTGGAACCACAGAGATGATAAGATTTAACCTACTTACAGTCATTTGAGAGTAGTCAGGGCATGATGTCATGTTATGACTGAGCTAAATTCACAGTTGCTGTCGGGCTGCAAGGTAAGCCAATTCAAAATCACTAAGCAAAATTAAGCTCTCCCTTTTCAGCGGCAGTGGACTGCTCCCTCATCTTAAGCTGCCTCCTAAAATCACACACTAACATCCACATAACACATGCTAAAACTTAACACTTCTCTTACGCCTGTGGGAAAATTACAAGTTTCTATGCTAGGACAATCAAACTATTTCTCAACAGGTTTCCCAGGAGAACAGGCAACGGTATTCCTTCATCATGTGAACCATCAGACAGAAACACTCAAGTGTCAAGTAAGAGAAGCTTTTAAGCTGTGTATGGGCATGCCATGATGACGGGTTTTAAAGCACCATGGTTTTTTTAATATTACAATTTAAAAACTAGTTATTTGCAGAAATACAGTTTTTTAAGCATTTTAACTGCAGTTTTATCCTTAGTCAGTACTAGTAAGAGAAATGGAGGCAAATCCTGACATCAACTGTGCATGATCAAGCATAGTTTCACAGCAGTGTAACAGTGTTGAAAGCCAAGAACCTTCAGCTCCAACTATCGGTTACAGCAAGAAATGCTCTTATCTTTCAGGATGCATGAAAAAAAACAAAAAAACCCGCATTAATTCCAATCTAAAGCAAAACAAAATGAACCACCTTCATCAGTTCTCATATTTTTCCAGTATCAGGCAGAGTTGATAATTACAGGATTTTACTCCAGGAATTAGTATTTTGAAGAATATGATATTGGATATTTAAATTCTTCAAGTCTTCACTTTTACTTATTAATATGATCTTTGATAACCACAGACATCTTGCATTGCATTCCCCACAAATCCACACAGCAGATGCCATCTTGGGAGGACAAAAGAATAGACAGATTTAACCAATGTACACATGGTTTGACATTATATACGCTTAAGGAAAAATAAAACCAAACAATCTCACGGACACTGAACAAATCGAAGGGCAGTAAAATCTGAATAGTTTCAAATACTTAGTTTACTTCTTTATTTTATTAAGCCAAGAGTATTATGGGAAAAGAAGAAAAAATGTTGGGAAGACAGGCCCAGAGAGAAGAGGAGGTATAGCAGAAGTACACAGAAAGATGCTGGAAAAACTAATGCCTGCACAAGAACACCAGCACTCTAGTGTCGATGCAAGTGGGATGAATCACTGGGAAGTTTTGCACACCTTTAACTGCATGTAAAGTTTGGCATGTAACCCAAATAATAGCAGTGAGGAGACAGGAATTGCAACACAGATCATTTCCCTGGTGTCACACGGCAAACCAGTGGCAAAGAGACCGGTTAGAGCTCAGCAATCCCTGCCCCAGCACCACTCAATCCATAGGTCAGACTTTCTCCATTTTGCAAGTATTGAACTTTTACCTTTATCGTTATAAAAAATGCCAGTGTCAAATGAGAAAGTCACCTTGACACATGCTTAAATTGACTTCACTGATGTGTACGTATTTAAATATTTTGCTAAGGTAAGACTTCTAAGTGTTAATTTAAAACAAGAACAAACAACAAACCACTGTGCTCACAAAGATAACCTTTAAGAGGGAAGTAGCAGGAATAGCACTGTTTCAACTACACATCTCTAACTGTGACAACTCACAAAATATTCAGTAAAACATGATTTACATTTTATTTCCTAGTGAGACCGAGCTGAGATAAAGTGTCTATATTGCCACAGATTTAATAATGAAAGTTTTACAGCACTTTGCTTTGTCTCTAACTGAAAAGCAAAACATTTTCAGTGACATGGTAACATGACATCAAAAAGTTGGGGGTTTGGGTTTCATGGTAGTGTAAGAGGGAAAAATCCTTCTACTAAACTATGTTCTTCAAGTTAAATTTCGGTCAACAAACCAAATAAATTGCTGAATTTATGTCCAGCTTATGCGGTCAGCTGTCAGACCAAAATGAGAAATGCAATGGGAAACTTACCTCGGAATTATCAGGTTCATCTTTAATTTTGTCTAATAGTCCCTGCTGTGGGGCCATAGCTTTATCATATTCGTCATCCAAAGGCTCCTCCTTAATTCTAATATTTGGTGCAAAGGAATTCCCCAGCTCTTGTCCAATAGATTCCTTACTAGAAAATAGGTAGCTAGACTCCTGAAACAATAATATGAAAAAGAATTCACCCTCCTGCATCTGCCATTAGGAGTTGGGCTGCTGCCAAGGGGAGTTTCTGTTGCAGACCAAGAGAAATGGGTCCTGCCACTGGAAGGTGGGAGAAATGATGGGCAGCAGCTGCTGCCTCTACCTCCCTGCAGCACCCCTGTCATCCCACCCCCAATCCTTTTCACTCCTCTGGACAAAGCAGAAGCCACCCAGCTCTCTAAGGTGGTTGTCAGTAGGGGCATTCGGCTGTTTGGGCAGTGTCTCCTGTTGATACAGCTGTTCCCTGTCTCATCTGGAAAAAAGGCAGCAGGTGAGATGGATGCATCCAGGTCTAGATTCGGTTCACCAGTCAGTCAGACCGTGCTGAACATGAAAGTGGCTATCAAAAGAATCCTCAATCCAAAGAGAGGGTCAGCAAAATTTTACAAAATTATATGCACTGTTTAAGTAGCAAAGATGTCTAAGAGTCAGAAGATCAGTTTTCTTGATACTCAAATTTACACTCAAATACAAAATACGTATTTTGAATTATTCCAGTATATCGCTGCACTTGCAAAAGTGTTTGAAAGATCTATAGCTTACCCTGAAGTTAGTTTCTGGAGTTTGTGGCGCTAACTGCGTCCGTAATGTTTCTTCTACTTGATTATGAACTGAGGAAAACATATACATTAAATATAAATGAATACAGATTCCAACGCATTTCCTTTAAAACTATCTAGAGTCTCATACTGATCCCCAGCCCCATAGTCTGTCAGCACCTCAGAAGTATTAAACTACTCCCTTTCTCCTCCCTGCAAGTAAGACGGTAATCCTTGAAGAGAATTGACATTTTTTATTATTCTATTGGGTCATTATTTTCCCATTCCAGCAAAATGGTTGTAAAATTCTGAGGCAAATTGTTCATTCAGAATTTTCTCCACCCCAGTGAGTTCTGAACTCTGCCATGTTTCGACATTTATATCAGACAATATTTTTCAGAGCAACAACTTTCATCCTTTTCTTTGCTGTTCTGGTCTTTTGCCTCTTCCCCCCTTCTCAGGAAACAGTAGCTTATGCTTTTTTAGCATGTAGCTTTTTAAAAATACTGGATTTGCCTGGATACTGGATGCTGCCTATGAGCTGTTTCAATTACTGACTACTCTACCTGAGGCTGCACAGCTTTCAGCCATAGCCTTACAACTGTAGGTATTTACAATTTTCTGAAATACGTGTTTTGCACAGAAATATTCTTCACTTGATTTCTACCTGAAGGTAAAAGTAAAGAGACATCTTTAACTCTTCTTTATTTTAAAAACATCCATATTGTTTCTCTATCATTTGTGGAACCTGGAAGCACTGATTTTAAGATGCTGTTACTAAACATACACAGTTTAAATATCAGAATTGTAAGCTGTGAATCTGAACAAGTAGCCAGGAGGCTCTCGCTCGCTGGCCTACCCTCTCTCCATACAGTCTTCTGAATAAAATTAAATCGCATGTTCCAGCCTGGTTATTCTTCCTTCATTCACTGTTCTACTGTAACTTTCAGAGCCTGGGAAGTCAAAAACAGGTGTGTGGGCTGCAAGACTACTGGTGACTGTCAGGCTCCCTCAAATGAGAAACGGATTACAGGCATCTCTGGTTCTCCCCATGTTGGCTGGACAAAGTCCAAGACATAAGTATCTGAGGAAGAAGGAGAGCAGTCTCCCAGGACAAGCAGATCTCAAGTTACTCCCTGGCTGACTTTCTGCAGACACTAATACATTTCTAGCAAGCCTTTCCATGATGCTACTATGAAATGCATATTGCTTTAAATACATATACATTAATGAAGAATTGGTACTTTGCTCAAAAAAATCTTTCCTGGCCACCAACTTAACCTAAACGTCATCATCTTTTCTTTTGAGGAGTTCCAAGGTCTATAAAAAACAGTGAGAAAAAACAAAAGTAAGCCTGAATTGTCACCCAGCTTGGTTTAGTAAACCACAACAACAAAGGATGTGTTGAGGCTTTGAAACAAGCTGTGGAGGATGAGACCCCCGCAAATGCTGCCAGGCCCTTTTGCAAATCCTAGTCCTAATACAGAGTTCACTGTATTTCAGGGTTCTTTGTAAAATGCCTCCCTACATACAGCTATGCATATTCTTTTCAACAAGATGATGTTTTTAATAACTAGCCCTATTGCTAATTTCTATCTACTTCTTTCTTCCTCTTTGTTGGGTAGCCAGGTCTACGATGTCAACAGTTACCTGCTTTGTCAAGAAAACTGCTTTTCAATCTAGAATCCATATCTTTAGGGATTTTTTCCAAACGTTTTTCACGTTCTTGAAAATGTCCTTCTCTATTCTTGTCCTTTGCTGAAAAAGTCTCTTTGCCATTATCTCTTGTTATGCTAAAATCTTTTCGAATTGATTTAAATACAGGGCCCTGCTCAAATGGTGAAGTGAGATCCTTTTGGATTGCATTCTGAATCTGAATTTCTTTTTCACTGTCCAATTCATGTTCTGTAACTCTCTTGCCCTCTTCCAGATGGTCTTCATCATGAATCACTGAAGAAAGAGTGTCTTTTGCAGTGAAATTTTGATCATCTTCGTTGTCACTCCCAACAACAGGTATGCCTGCAAGATCCCCAGAGTTCAGAAAATAATCATCATCATCGTCATCCAGCAGTGAGTTTTCAGATCCTGTTCGATTCTGTATTCTGTAAGATATGCTGTCGAGGGCAGGTGTTAAGTTGTGGTCAGTGTCCTCAGACATTTCTGCATCCAGAATTTCACCACCTAGGGAGAAAAAAAACCATAAACAGTCAGAAAATTCACCAGCTTTATGTGTAAAGAAGGACGAGTGTAAGTGTCCTTTGCTAATCCGTCTGATGCTGCAATTCCGTGGATACTCTAAGCCTTCTTGGGCCAACATTACAAATAAAACATTGCTGACATAAGAAACAGTTCTGTCCCACTCACCACACAGTGAAGCAGAAGCTGAACTGAGTAAAACTAGCCAAAGAAAGAAAAAACATTAACTTCAATTCATCTCATTTGTAAGACTTGTGGAGAAGGCAATTGTCATGGCTTAACCTGGCAGGCAGCTAAACACCACACAGCCGTTCGCTCACTGCCCCCCGC
>NW_008795919.1:1805036-1818085 GCF_000699145.1 Aptenodytes forsteri
GCAGCCGCCCCCCGGGCCAGCTTTCCCCCAGTTTATATACTGAGCATGATGTCGTATGGTATGGAATATCCCTTTGGCCAGTTGGGGTCAGCTGTCCTGGCTGTGCCCCCTCCCAGCTTCTTGTGCACCTCCAGCCTTCTCAGTCGGTAGAGCACGGGAAGCTGAAAAGTCCTTGACTAGTGTAAGCACTACTTAGCAACAACTAAAACATCGGTGTGTTATCAACATTATTCTCATACTAAATCCAAAACACAGCACTGTACCAGCTGCTAGGAAGAAAATTAACTCTATCCCAGCCAAAACCAGGACAGCAATGCAGGGAGGGAATGAGTAGCAAGGGCTAGGAGAAGGGCAGGATAGTCTTTTTCAGCAGCAATGATACTTCTAAGAAATGTTTTGTGAAACTATGGCCTTATGTAAATAAATAAAGATACTTACATTTTTCTGTAATATCAAATACCGCATCAGATTTATCTTCAAACTGTAAAAAGGAAAGCACTATATCATTATCTTGGTCAGCTGCCATGTACTTTGCTAAAAAGTATCTGATCAAAAACAAAACCAACAAGAAGGATCATAATTCCTCCTCCTTCCTTTCTTGCCCCAAGCAAAGTCCTACAAATTAAGACTGTTACATTACTGAGAAGTCACATTTACCCTAACAACTTCAGAAGTACACAGAAAAAGCACACAATGAAAATATAGAATTAGCGTTGCTTCCCAGAGAAGGTGGAGGAGAGAGGGGAGGGGAGGCAATGTCAAACTTTTCACTTCTACATGAGATACTTGTACCAGGTCAAGATCATAGATTCTTCCCTCTTTGACACTCTACGAGCCTTCATTTCCTCTGAACATTATAAATGGAAAAATAGCCCATATACATGGCTGCATGGATCCAAAGGTTTCATCTCTCTAACAGGGAATGTCTCCTTTCCAGGAACAGTGAAATGTAATGCTTAACTTCCTAACAGTAATGAGACAATGAGTGTCAGTATGAGTGTAACCAAAGAAGAACCAGATGATGACTCTGAGTGCTGTACAAAACATCCGTTTACATTAAACATTCTCTGACAGACATTAAAGTTGACAGCATGCTTGAATGCTGTCTGAAGAAGTATGCGCACTCAGCGTAATTAAAGTTTCTTTTAGAATGTCCAACTCATTAGCATCCTTCCTTTCTGCCTAAAAGATAACAGCAATTCATTTAAGTCATCTCTCCTTTCTCTACTCTCTACTCTACATAGAGTCTCCAGCTCTATGCTTTCTTTTCCGGTAGATCCTGCTCACACTTCAATTCTTAAGCCATCTTAAGGAAAGTAATGGGATTTGATAGCAAAGGGATGATCTCTAATTTCATTTAACTCAAGTCATTTAGTTGATAAATCCGATATTCCACAGTACTGTGATGGGAACTATCAGTTCAGTAGCAGCCAGCTCCGGGAAAGGATGACAACATATTGTCCCAGGGTTCCTCTGACGGCAAAAAGTCCGTCAGTCTCTTTCCAGTATCACTTGCAGGTCTACAAAGACAAGCTAGCTCCTTCAGCTTAATTTGACACACATGGAATAGTGAGGACCTGTCCAGCACTGTGACTATCAAGACAATTTGATACTGCACCAAAACTTTCCAGCTTCTCTGAGCAGATAGTTGAGGTCGGAAAAGTGAAATGCAGAATCAAAAGAAAAAAAAAAGTTACACTTTTCCATGAGGCTCATGCAAGTCTATTCATTGTAATTATCTAGAGGGAAAGAGTAAGGAAACACCTTCCAGGAAGGTTTGCAAGGCATGAGTTCTGTTACTGCTATAGTGATTCTAGGAGGGTCTCCAGAGATGCAAGTTTAATGTTGATCTAGAAGTCCACTTGTAGTCAACTAAGTTTACACTAGTGTAAAATTAATCCCCACAAATATTGGATATACTTAGTGCTAATACCAGATGCTGAGGACAAGGATAGCGGTGGTGTACTGCTTTATAGCAGAACAGAAAAAGGAACTTGTTGCCATTTGATGATATCAGAGTATGGAGCCTTGGGAGGCAAAAACGATAGCCTAGGTCCTTTTCTCTACAGTGACCTTCCTTGATCCTTTTCTTGCTTCCTGTCAGTAATGCTCTTTCTTCTCCAAAAAAGTCTCAGACAATTTGCTGGCAGAGCGAGAGAAGTTTTCAGCTGAGATAAAGCATTAGATCATACTTTTCTCGAAGTAGGTTTATATCAAAGTAGTTCTTTAACTCTTTTGAGATCCGGAGTATCTGTGGGAAAGTATTCTAGGTTCTACCACAGTCCTGGTTACCTTATACATCTAAACCCTAGGTATTCCTCCTCCTCTGGTGATACCAAATCTTTTAACAATAGGTGACAAAACCAGAAATGCTGTTTTTAGGAAAAAGAATACATTTTGCAGTCTGGATCTCTCTAACTGTTTCATTCAAAGAAATGACAACATGCAAGTCAGCACAAGGGGCCACCTGCAAGACCACATTGGGGACCACCATAAATATTTTGGACTGCTTGGAAAACATTTACAAGCTACCTGGAAGGAATCCAAGACACTTCCCAACCACAAGGTCATTCTAGGAAAAAAAACCCCACCAATTTGTTTCTTTTCTCTTTCTTTTGTGAGGCTATCAGAATAAGAGATCATCTTGAATATTTTCTTCCTTTAAAAGGTTTTAGGGTATGGAGGAAGATCTGTGTCTGTGGTCAAAAGCTTCCATTGGAAATATTTATAAAACAGGAACTTCAGCATCTGCTAATACTAGCAGTCGTACCTAAGCCACCATCTAGTTTCTGATGGTGAACACCATCAGAGCTCCCACATGGTGTAAATCCAAAAAGAGGAAACTAGGGGAAGCATTTGTATGCTTGTGTGTGTGGATACATATGTATCTACATACACATAAACATATATATATATGCCCAAGAAATTACTCATTCCGTAACAGTCTGTAACTGGACTATGCCCTGAAATGAGGGCTCATATACTTTTTTTCTGAATTAGTGTGGGGTATTCTCTCAATTACATACACTTCCATTCCCTTCCTGAATCCTATTACAATCTTGTTTAATGCCATCTCAGGAAGAAGTTTTGTGTATCAATAATTACATAAAAATGTATCACCTTAATCAGTCATATAAATTGGCTTTCACTGGATTATGGTCTTGTATTACACAGAAATGTAAGTAATAATGCCCAACTTACTATTTCTATATTATTCTACTACATTTCTGCAAGGCAATTCCCTCTCTCACCCGTCCTCATACTTCCTCCTTTGATTAGTTGTCATCACTCTTAATTCCCTTTATTTCTTCTGCTCAGATTTTTTAAGATTTGGTGATTAGCAGAACAAAAGTACTCTAGAGGCAAACATGAAACTGATTCATCAAATGGCACTTCCTATGGGTCATTTTTGACAGATCTAAGAAGAGGCACCTCAATATCCCAGATTAAGTCCTAGATAACTCCAGAATGGAAAGTATCAGGAACAGAAAGTTTTCTGTTAAAATACTCTAGGCTTCAACTCCTCAACACAGTCCTCAAAACGCACTTGCAGTTGTAAAACAAAATGCAAGAATATCATATTTTAAAACACCCTCATTCAATCACTTTGGCTAATATTTTGCCAGAGAATAACTTCATGATACTTAGTGCTTTTAAGTAGTGAGCATTTCCTAAGAACAGTTAAAGTTTGATATTAGCAAAATTAAATGTTTTAGGATACATCTTTCTTAGTGACTCTGTCTCACTAGCTAGCATTGTACACAAAGCAATGCTCTGCCTACTCAGGTTGTAATAAATAAATAAATGCAACAAGAATACAGAAACGGTGACAAAATAATTAGGTATTTCTGGAAGCAATGTGTTTTGCTTTAAATTAACTACTCTTTACATAAAGACAGTACTGCTTTTATAAAAAAAAATATTCCACTAGGTATGTCGCTGGTTTTTTATAATTGTATATTAGACTGTAGGGGAACAGTGTTACATCCTCACCACTAACCCGTCTTTGCTTGGAGCGGGTGACAGAAGGACGCTGTTTACACTTTAATACAATGTACTAATTTGAAATAACTAAAAACCTGTTCAATACTTTAACGGTGTTCAAGGTTGCCATAGCATCCATAAATCAAACAATTAATAGATAATTTTTGTGCAATATAAATAGAGAAGCTGCCTGTGGCTACAACCTTGTTTTGTATGCAAAATAGAGGATTTCTTTAAAAAATAAACAAAACAACATAACAACTTTACAAACACAGGCACGTATCTTTCTAGTAAGCCTTTTGAAGTTTGATCCTAGGTTTTAGTGCATCCATAAGCAAACTGTGGAAAGGAAGCAGATGTTAAGAAAACTACAATTAAAAATAGTCAGAGATGATTCTCAATTTCTTGTCTGTACAGTTTCCTTGTCCCTATATACACAGCATAACCCCCCACTTCAGAATTCGTTAAACTGACAAGGAAGACACCATTTAAAAAAAAAAAGTAATTTAGATTGTAATTGCTATTCTCGAACCAGGTGCAGTGAGCTCAGGAAGCATCCCCTGACCTTTTACACATGACATCCCTGGAAGGGATGCCAGGCAGCCAGCCAGCCGCGCTGCACCTCTGCTACGGGAAAACTCCGCAGCACGAGCAGAATTAAGCAGCGGGTCTCTCCCGGAGCTGCTTTCCACCGAAACACAGACAGACCTATCGATTCGTACCTTCGGAGCACCTAGGGAGGGAAGAGCAGAGGGTAACAAAGAGCCAGCCTGCTGCAGATACCTGCTACAGGAAAAGAACCGCTGCGGCAGGAAGAGAACCCGGCGGGGTCAGGCAAGCCATAGAGCTCGACGCGCGGTGCCGGGCCTGCAGAGCCCCCTAGCCGCCCCGGCTCCGCGCCGGACCTCCGCGCCGGACAGCTGTCCGCCCCGGCCAACACGCGGCCCGGTGCCCTGGGAGCCCCTGGGGTCTGCTGGTGGGGGGCCGCGCGTTGCTCTTTGTAGGTGAGAATGGGTTCAGAGCCCATGTGTGGGGAGAGGGAGAGCCTGAGCTTGGCAGATACTGCAAGGTGTGTCCTTGAGACCTCCCTGGGCATCTGAGCCATGCCCAAGACTTCAAAAGATTGTTTTTAATCTAGTCTAAGGGTAACTAAATGGATACTATGATGGGTATTTTTAAAGGCAAATCCCAGACAATCGTCTATACGTGTAAAAAGACAAAGGCAGGCATTTTTCAGTTTCTTGTGGCTCCCTATCTTTCTGTTCGAGAAACACGGTTTTACCTTGCATCTCACTTACTTATGCATCTTCAATTTTTAAGTTTCAGGAAAGAAGATTTAGGCACATGCTGCTGCCATTTCGTTTGTGCATTTTTAGGATTCTGAATGATTCACCAGAAATCACAGGGAGCAGTTCAGCATGTAAGTGTATCGCCCCTTTCTATCCCCAGATTCTTCTGACATTCCTGAGTTTTCTGAATATTCACAGGCCAATTCCAAACAAAGCCCCTGTCGACCTTATGGTTTCCGTATCCACCAAACGCACACACAAGCTGCATACAGTTACCAACCTACATGGGGCCAAGTAGATGAGTCTGTCAAACACACAGAAAGTTACAGCGTGCCTTACTTTTTCTGAATGATTGGCGGTTTTAATCTATACCTACAAAAACCAGGGGGGGACCGAGCCCTTCTCCCATCCGCCCACAAAACCATTGATTTGAGAAGGAAGCGGCTCCACACGGGAAGGCTTCACCTTGCAATGGTTTTTGCAAAGACACCAGAGTTTGATGTGCTGATCTGAAGCCTGCTAGACGTGTGGGTTTTGCAAATTAAGAAACACACACAGACACAAAACACACATCAAGCAAACAAACCAAGACATCCACAATAAAGGCTTTCTTTTAAAAACAAAGAACTTCTCCCCTCAAAACCTCACCCCTGGCTACACACTGAACTTTCCTATTGCTGGTTAAGACACTACAAACAACCGTTGGTGCTGGGATTTTGGTTACACTAAATCTGTAAGTCAGCTGAAATTAGGAAAATTCCTATTTCTCACAGCATAAGTCAGAAAAACTAAGCTGAAGTTAAATGGATGTAAAAAACACCAAAATCTGAGCAGGGTCCATATCATAACAATGTATGTTTCTGCTATGATACTCAACAAGCAATTATTCCAACCCAAATATTTCAGTCCAGTTACATATTTTAGCATACCACAAGAAAGACAGCATTTTCCAGATTACAAATGTATACTGTTGGCCAAAGCTTTTGAAAGTATAGCTTTCTTTTTATAGAGATTATGTTCTGCAAAGCATGCAATCCCCTTAATTCCACTTAACTCAGAAGCCGAGTAGCTCATTAAGAGAGAGCCATCACCACGTCTTTTAAGAGAAAGCCAGTCCATATAACACAACTAAGAAGCAATGAGGGTAACAATCTGGGGTGGAGGACCAGTACTATAACCTTGGAAGGATCCCTGTACTCAATGTCTCCCCCAAGAGGATAATTAACCATATTAGTAATTGCTTGCTACTAGTTATGTTACTAACAGGGGGAAAAAAAACCCTCTGTAAATTATCTTTAAAGAAAGTTAAACATGTATAAAACTTAAGTCGCCTGCTTTTCATTATAATTTGTCCTCAAATAAGAAGCCTACAAGATGGCTTTGCATGCAAATCAGGAAAATTTACAAATGTAGCACCTTCTCCTTGTTGATAAACACAGCAGGGATTATCAGCCCTCCTTCACAGAATCGTTTATATGTTAATAGGCCCACACTGGTGAATCATCTCATCTACCATTAGGTACGGCAAGTCTTTTCCCTTCTTGTAAGAGTTCGGTGCCAATAACAACAATTGGTGGTGAAAACTGGAGAGCCTGTATGTATATTCAGTTCTCTCTATGTCAGTATTTCTGTCCTTAAAGAGAGAAAAGCAATCATGTGATCTACTTTATTCTTCAAAGTATGTTCCTAACTCAGGCTTCCTTTTTGCCTGTTCACTTCTCTTCCACATTCCTGTACAGTTCTACGATTTTCTCCTCTCCTGTTCTTATAAAAACCGGTATTTCTTTCTTTCGGGTAGGTGGCTACAGTTCCAGTCCCATTTGTAGTTGTTGCCCTAGTTGGTTTCTAATTTTTCTTTTCCTATGAAGAAGTGGTTCTTACAACAGGCAGCTTAGTTGGATGTTCCACCTTCTTTGCAGATATTATTACAAGTATCCAAGGCTCTTCAGAATGAAATGCCTGAACACCTGTAAAAACAGGCAGAAAAAACACTAGTACTATGTGATCAGAGCTCTCAGCAAAGCTCCTGCGATTGCTTCATGAAGCGCTCGAGAACTGCCCTGTTATATGAACAAACAAGACTGCACAAAACGCCTGCAAGGACATAAACAACCATCACAGCGAGACAGTCAAAAATACCGACCCACATCTGCTTGATTCTTCTGCCTGCAAATAAGTGATGGAGGTGAAGCTTGCCTTACATAGGTATCCTCCCCCCAACAAAACTTTCTTTAAATGTATTTAACCAATCAATTTGGTAAGTTTCTAGATAGCAGAAATTTTGCCAAAAAACACAAAAAAGTGTTTTTTCATAGAGCACTGTAACAACTCCTACCAGGCAATATTAAACACAATAAAGACCTGTTAACAGTCTGCATTAACTAAACTGTATTTCATAAAAGCTTTCTTGAGCAAATAGCACCATTTAATACAGACGAAATCTTTCCACTTATTTTTAGACTGTTTTAACAAATATCAAGATTCAAAAACCTACATAACTAAGTTATTAAAAAAATAATAAAAGCAAGCAAGTACTCCAAAATTTCTCCTGTGCTGATTCTGTCTCAGGTTCCTCTCACCTAAATTTAGACAACTAAATGTTAGTTTATTAGGGTAGTGATTCAGGCTTCCTCTCTTTCCAATGGAAATGAAGAGATTCCTCCAGCAGCAATTCATCCTGCCCTGGGAATGGGCAGATGACCTTTCAGAGATTCCCATCTCTTACACTGATGGCAGAAAGAGTCCAGAGAACCTGGGCGAGACTAGACAGATAACTTTTGTGGGTACAGCTTATAGCGTATAGATTGCAAATGGAAAACATTTATTTCTACTCTCTCCTTTACGCTGCTAAGAAAGTAAAAACAAGAATCTCCTATCACAACTATTTGTCCTGTATTTCTCATCTAAAACACAACACAGTCTGCAAAGACCGTTTCAGCACAGACACAGCAGACTGACACACAAAGGCAACTTCGCAGTGTTTGTTGGTTCAGAAGAGTCCAGGATTCTTGCACCGTGCTTGTGCTCTCCTGTGCCACCCTCCGGGGGGAGTTTGTGCTTTCTGACCACCACCATGGACAGCAAAAGTCTAAGACATAAAGATTGGGTCTTAAGTACCTGCTAATCCTGATGGCTCCCAGATCCAAGTACTTAGCTAACTCAGGACCAAGACTCAGATTTTTGATACTAAACTTCTCCAAACTCTTAGAAGACTTCAAATATTTTTCTGAATCTGGACCAGCTATCAAAAGGGAAAAGGACCAAATGTAAAATTTAAGTTTTGGTTTTGTTACCAAAAATCTGATAAACTTTGGTTATAAAGATAATCGTACATTTTTTACTAAAAACTTCAAAGGTATTAGATACCACACACTTCAAAACTATCTAATGTATATGTAAGCCCTTTAATACTTCAAGCTACCTTTAAAATTAAACAGATATATCTAAAGCAGACAGCAAATATGGTAACCGAAACTCAATACATTACCATCCTTCTTCAATCAGTATTTACAGAAAGGACAGAATACAGCATGCAATTTTTGGATCAGTACCAGTTCGGTAAAGCAAAGTTACAGTCTTTTAAACTTTTTATTTCCCTTGAAGTTTCTGAGTAGCACTTCCAGAGAGTCAGAGTTAAAGGAAAAGAGTATGGTGACACAGGTCATCTACTCTAGGTCATGAGACTAGCACCAAGCTGCAGCCCGCTTGACACTTAAATCGGTCTCCCTTTTCCTGATACAGTTCAAGAGCAGCTCGTGATAGCAGATTTCAATCTCTTTCAAACTCAGCTGCCATGTGGCTTTTGCTTCAGTCTGGTACGAGCTTCTAGAAATAACGTAACTGCTCCTGGGATCAGCAACATGCAAGGATTAGTTTATCACGGCCTCACACCTACAGCATTCATGAAACACTCTGCTGGACCTTTCCAATAACAGAGTTCATTTTATCCTCAAGTTATTTTCCCAGATCAGCTCCTGCTCACTCTCTTTTTTATGTTTCCACTGGACAGCTAATTAAAAAAACCCCAACCTTGTGGGTGTACTCTACCCATCTCCCTCTTTTGCCCCTGCAGAAACACAATTCTTTTCTATTAAAGAACGTAAGGCAGAACACAGGCTAAGACGATAGACACTGAGAGCCCACACGATTCTACTAACATGCCCTTGATTAAATATTCTCTGCTGGAGAAGCCTTATTTTGAAGCGTTTAGACGATCACAGAGAATAAGTGTTACGAGCAAAAGCAGGAGTGAGGCACAAGAGCACTGCTTTTATGCCGTTACGACACTTATAAAATGGATGATGGAAATCATCTGAACAGAGTCAGTCATTGACAGAAAACCTTGAAGAAAATTCACTAGCTAAAACTCCCTACAAGACTTGTTTAGGGAAAGGCCAACGTGAATTGGAATGTCTGGAAGGAATGATGGGATACAACAAGTCATTAAATGAGAGAAAAGTTGAGATAACCTCTTCAACAACATTGGGAGTGATTTCAGAATTAATTTCCACTATCCTAATCATGCAAGGGACCTTGAAGTGGGCATAAAGAGCTTACTTAACTTTTCTGTATTTTATACAATGTGAAAAGTCCTAATGTAAAAGACTGAGATCCATTATGCTTATTTTTAGAAGGTGACTTCAAAGATTATGACATCAAAGCATCCTTGGAGAGGTGCACAAGCCTTTGCAGAGAAATGTTTTCATCGCCTTTGTACCATTCAAGAGTAGTTCAGTAACAAAACTTTCTAAATGAGATGATCTCCTTCAATTTTTAATTAAAGCCATGCAAAATTAAAAATCTTTTGCAAACAGCTGTTTTATTGATGTGGACACCCAGGTGTTCACCTATTCACGCCAAATTAACTTCCAAGAGCCCAAGTGTCAAATTTCAGTGGTTAGCACTGTACACCCCAAATTGTCCTGCCTAGTTCAATGGGCCGACAGAGTATTGTCGTAAATAAATGATCATGCTATTCAAAATATAAACTGTTCAAGACAGTGATATTATATACAAATTAAAGTTGAAGTGCCACAAATATTTTGATAAACTAAATAAAAAACCATACAAGCTGACACCTTTCAAATTCATCTTGATATAATTTACTAAGTATGAAAAATTAAATATGTTGATATCTTTTCCTTAGAAAATACAACAGTTTTGATTTTGGGCAGAAATTAACCTTCTCTAAAATAACAATTTTGCCATAAGAACTTTCCAGATACTATTAAAAACCAAAATTAGACCAACTTCCATGTCAGTCTTACACTGGCAAAACTTCCTGTTTTAGTTTGTTGCTCATTATTGTGGATTAAGCTAAAAGATGGCAACTACTTATCAATGGGTTTTGCAAAATGCCAGTTTCAGTGTCTGCGCTTCTGGAATAATATTTGCAAAAGATTTTAATATTGAAAAGAGCAATTCTGAATGCACCAGCACTTGCTAAGTTCCTCTCTGAAGAAATTATTAAATCAGCCCTTATTTTTTCCATACGAAGGAACAGAATTTTTTATAAGAAATTCTCGTTACTCCTTAGGCACAGGATTTGGAAGAGTCCATCATTTTAACCTCCTGTAGAATGGGAACTGGACCACTATGGGGAAGAGAAATGGGATATGCAGGTTTTCCAAGACCTCGTTAATTTTGGAATGGAAGATATCTTTAATGGAAGATATACAAGTGTGCCATATTTAAGGTATGCTAATCTCATGCTTCACAGGTTCCATCAGTCATTCAAGCAGCCAGGAAGGATTCACTTCTTCCCATGCTCCTCAAGAACATCTTGGTGCATAAACTGACTTTGGGATGAGGAGGGGAGATGACGAAATTCACCTCTCAGACTTTGAAGATTACAGACTGATACAACGCAGTACACTGGTGCTACTATTTATTTTAAAATCTCACAGGAGTCTTTCTGGCACAGTTAAGATTAACCTCACTGTCAGACTTGGGACCAGGAAGGTATTTTCCTTCAAGCTAGATTGGCAAGTTGTGTTTCCTCTTTCCTTACTAACTCGCCTGGGGCGACTGCCACTTTCCTGGATCATCCCTAAATTTTACCAAACAAGTTCTCTGCTTCTGCAGGAACGGAGAATGTTGTCAATGCCAACAGCATGAGAGGCTTTCCATAATGTACAGGGACAAGTGGAGTAATAACTGATGGAGTCTTCTGGACTTACCACCCAGCGGATGATTAGCCAACCGATAGAGAAATGATTTTTCCTGAGACCAATGAAGATGATACTAACTTGACGATACTTCATTATTCCTTAGCAGATAATTGGCAAGCTTAAGAAGAAAAAAGGCAGCCATCTTTTTTTTTTTGTTGGTAATACCAGATTACTTGACAGATAAACCACCCAGCGGATGATTAGCCAACCGATAGAGAAATGATTTTTCCTGAGACCAATGAAGATGATACTAACTTGACGATACTTCATTATTCCTTAGCAGATAATTGGCAAGCTTAAGAAGAAAAAAGGCAGCCATCTTTTTTTTTTTTGTTGGTAATACCAGGTACTTTGACAGATAAATCGAGCCTATGAAGGCAATGGGCACGAAGAGGCCACTAGACACTAGGATAGAGACTGCACAACCTTTCTGAGCAACCTCGTCCAATGCTTGACTGTCCTTATGGTGTAAAAGTATTTCCTTATGTTCACTAACATTTCAATTACTGGGAATAAAGTTTAATTTAAGATTTCTTAAGTTATTGTCTTACATGCAGCCACTTCCCTTTAAACTTCTTGCAGATAGCCAAAATTTCGAACCCCTAAAGACTTACAAATTTATGTAATATTTGTGAGCAATTCCACAAAATTTTTTGAGTTTGCTCGTAAATAAGTGCAAGTGTCTGAAAGACATGGGTCTAAGACAGTTCAGTGATGATGTTTATTTCCATAACTGCAGAGTAGCCGAACAACGTCTGTGCAACTCCTCCAATTAGACCCTGAAGGTCAATTGTTCTGTTTAGCAACAATTAGCTTCACCGCAATCACAAGTTTCATGTTCTCCGAAATAAACTCAGCAAATTAAACTTCTCTCACATATAGAAATGGTAAACTTGAGCTAGTGTTCTTGTCTTTCTCAAGGCTGGAGAATGGGAAAACTTCTTCATCTTTGAGAAAAGGGAACTGGACAGCTCTGAGTCTTGTAGTGGCCTATGGACCCTTCCACACAACTTCAAATGTGACTTAACCTCATTTCTATCAGAAAGCTTTCAGTCAAAAGTTACGTGCATGCAGGAAAGAGGACATGACTCTTTGCGAGACTATTTTGAGCACTGCTTAAAAAGTTATTCTCCCTCAGCTAGTTCACAGGCTACAAGGCGTGGGCCACAAAGAACCTTCCATTTGTTTAAAAGACGAAGTATTTCTTCAAGTGGATGAGTATGCCCAGTGTACTTACAGACCAAGTCTCAGGATTAGCACGGCTAATGGCACTCACGCAACAGTTACAGCCTGAGTACCTAAGAACTGGATGAAACTGCCATCTTGACTCACTATGGTTTGACACGGACAATTGAAATAAATTTAAAAAGAGCAGCAAGAGCACTGTGTTTTAAACAAGGAAACAGACAGTGACGATGGATCCTAGTTAGCTGTAAGTTTATTATTTAAGTGATGCCAAGACGCGTGTGAGAACGATGCCTGGAAACTCTCCTTAAGGAGAACTAAAGAAAACTAAAGAGGAGGCAGTGTGGCTCAAAGGCCAGCGGGGACAGCACTGCTCACCGGCCTGGAAGGAGCGGGCAGCTGCGACGCACCGGCCGGGGGC
>NW_008795919.1:1818923-1828808 GCF_000699145.1 Aptenodytes forsteri
CGGGCGGTGGTGACCCGCTGCGGCACCGTGGGCCAGCCGCACCTCGCCGCGCCTCACGCTCCGCCAGGCCGAGGCTCTCTGGCATGTCTGGCCATGACATGGTGCTCCCGTGCAGCACTGCCAGGCCACGGTGCCCGCCTCACGGCATGACACCTCCATGGCACGATGCTCACACCATGTTCCCCAGCATCCTGCTTGCCCCCGGGACACCCCGCCTCGTACCCAGCACCAGCGGTGAGGTTGCCCTGGGGGCTGGATCCAGTGGTGCAGGGTAGGCCAGGATTGTTGCGACTCCCCTTCAGGAACGCTCCAGAAGTTGCCACGTTGGACTCGCGGCCTTCCTGTTGGAGAGGGTATGTATTTGTTTATTCAACAGGATGTTCAGCACAGTACAAACCATAATTTAATGAAGTAATTGCATTCCAAACCCAAAGCAATGAGAGGTTTTAACGTACCTTTCAGCCCAAGTCTGTTCACTTTTAATTTTGTACCGCTGTGGAGTCTAGAAGCACTTCCTTCCTGTGCTGAATCTACTGCACAGTGGTTTTGCAGATGGCATGGAGTACTTGCAGGACATTCGGTTTGTTCCGAATGTAGACCGACCTGGTTTTTGTTTGTTGTGCCTCTGCTGTATCACTCATGAATGAACCGTTATGTCATTTTTTAGTTAATTTAACATTTGCTGGTACAACTGTAAAACATCCATGTTTTTAATGTTGGAATGGATGGTTTATATTTGACCACATTTTTCCTCATCTGGTGTTGATCAAAAGTTCATATAAAGGTTGTTTCTACAGACTCTGGGGACTTAATCCCATGAAGATTTGCATATCTGTTTAACCTGAAATACCTGAGAGGTCACATTTTGGTTGCAAAAATCAGTGTAACCTTTCAAGGTTAAAACCTAAATATTTAAAGCTTTGTAATGTTGCCTGTCATTTTCATGCTTTCCAATGATTAAGACACTCAAAACGTTAGCAAGACATAGGCCTGTTAAGAAAAAACTTGAAACTATGCATAAGATACAGATTGTTGCCTTTTTTATTGTGAACAACATCAAACATTACCAGCACCCACAAGCCGTTGATAAGAACAATGTGTTCCCTTCTCCTTACTACTTAAATAATCAAACTGCTAATTAAAAGTTTGTCTTAAAGAGAAATCTCCGCTTCCGAGCTTTAGCTGATTTGCACAATTAAAGGGTGGTATTAAGCAGCAGCTGCATTTCAATGGTGAATGAAGTGATCCTTATATAAACGCTGTCCTTCATCTGGCCTAAAATGCTAGATACATAATATTGGGATTAATTTAGGAAATCCTGTCAAGTCTCTCTTTAGAAATGACTGCATTCCAATGACAGTGAAATAATTAATGTAATAAATTAATAAGTTATGAATAATGCTTTTCACTTATACAATAATCCTCATCCTCAAGTATAAAATAGTTCTACTTGATGAGTCATTTTGTGAAATTTCTTAAAGAATTTGGGATTTTTTAGTGACAAAAGATGTTATGTGTAAACTGTGAGCTTGATGTGAAATTTAATAATAATTCATAAAGTACTTTTATCCTTAGATAGCTACAGATGAAAATAATGAATATTTTAATCTTTTTAATGGGCACAAAATATAGTAACAATAAAATATTTTAATATGACTTAATATTTATATTGGTATTGTTTTTTGAATAGCTAGAAATTCTAATATAGTCTAAATATAGGGCTGCCACATGTCAAGGTTCACTTGGACACGTCCACTAGTGCCCTGAGCAGATGGTGGGACGTGTGGATGTTGTGCATAAATGGCCACTGTGCACACACAGATTTCCCAAAAGCATGTGTGTAACAGCACAGATGTGCTGTACATGTGCAGATCATCTGAACACTGAAAATGCACACATTTCTGAATGGGATTTTCTAGGAAGGCAGAAAATAGAGAGAGAGAGAAAAAAGAGGCAATAGCCCTCTTAGAATATAAATATTTGTAAATTACCTAAACAATTGGTAACAATGTTGAGAAATCCAAGTATTCAGAAGTCAGGAGGAAGACCTTAAAAGATGAGGTTGGTTTATGAATTAAGATCTTAATTTGCTTTTTCTTCTTGACCTCTGGTTTCTGAGGCATTATAGTGCACTGCCTTCGCATTTTTAGGCTTAAGTTTAGAAAGTGTATGTGTGTCAGGGGAGTTATTTGTTTGTTTTTTTGGTTTTATTAAACCTATATTTTCATGTAATGGCAACTCCAAATGCTCAGGCATTCAGAATAACCTCAAATAGCATGAGACTTCAGTAACATCACAAGGCTTGACAAAACTGTTATAACTTATTGGGGCTGCATTGTAAATTTCCACAGTATTTTATAAAATGAAAATTTTATGTAACTTGTTCAAGCATGCTAACGGGAACAAACATCTTTATTTCATTGCATGGTTCTCATAAGTAAATTAGGGAGTCGATGGAAATATTTGAACTTTCAACATGCAACTGAAAATGCTTTCAGACCACTAAACAAAATATTTTGGTAGAAATAGATCCTGTCATTAAAATAGATCATGATACGACCATATGCTGTTGAAATCTATGCCTGATGGAGGTTTGCTTAAGCTGATGCTATGGACAGATGAGAGGGTGACAGTAAGCGTGGACCATTTAAAACTAGATCCCCCCTGGTGTGTTCTGTAGACGTATCTCAGCCTGTGCTCGGAATAGGGCACTTGAACTAGTGCAGGATGTTTTCCAGCTTGTTCAGACCTGACTTACTTTTGACTCTAAATGAACTGTATATGTACTAATGTGGCTAAAAAAGACACTGTATAATATGTAGATAATGTGGTGATAACTAGTGCAGAGCAGACCTAGATAAATGCCTGGATAAGGCAGGGAAAAGATAAGATTATTCCACAGTATTGTTTTTGAATTGCTTTTTAATTTACCCCTGGAGTGCCCGTATTATAATCTGCTGCACAATTCTGCATGAGGCTATTTGTCTTTAAAACGGTGACATTTAAAAAAGAAACCATGAAACTCCTTTCACATGCAGGCTGCAGTTCAATGAACTGGATGAATGATCTTTCCACATACCCACGGGCATGCACAGCTGAATATAGATCACCCAGAAAACCTGCCAGCCATACGTATTGAGATCTAGGCACTCCTTCCTCTGTTCCAGCTCAGGTTCTCTTCAGAGAATTGCAGTTGCAGGTGCTTACAGTACTGCTGCGTGTTTCGGGCCAAACACAAATTAATAACAACGAATAATCTTGTTTCCTTTCCAGTGAGCTCAGTGAGCATCCAAATAGGACAGGCTTTGTAAGGTGGGCTGAGAAACATGGCTGTTGCATATGTCGTACCCACGTCCGGGGCCCAAGGAAAGACTCAGAAGAACAATGTTGGATGTACTATATAAAAATATGGGACTTCGGAGTTAGCAAAGCATTCTCTCTCCTGACTTCCAAGGCACTGCATTAGGAAAGGTTGAACGAGCATAGGTTAGACCAGTGTAGCTATACTGGCGAGTCACTCCTGTACAAACATGCTTTGTGCTGCTAACAATGGGCTATTGCCAATGGAGTTTCCTGAGCAAAATCCAGAGATTCTTCAAGGTTGTCCTCAACCCCTCTGCAAATTCCACCTTTTGCCAGGACGGCGTTTGGCCACCAGTGGACACCACGACACAAGGAACAGGCATCTAGTCCAGACAACAGGCACGACACTTGTTAAGAGCAGCGTGCCCGTTCGCTTGGCACGTGACACCAAGGATGGAACCAGCACAGCGCTGTGTCGTTGTGGGATAAAGTGGCCTGAGAGGAGGGACAGTGATGAGAAAACGGAGGAAACAGAACTTGGAGAATTGAGGGAACGTGAGAGGTGAAGAAAAGGAAGGCTTGGAGTTGAAATGTGGTGCTTTGGGCACTTCTTTGTCCCCATCGTTGCGGGGGACTGAGACTGGATGTGATGAGAGGCCAATTCTATATCAAGTGTGGAGAGATGCACTAGGCAGTGCTAATGGGAGTGAGAGCTACAGCCTCCCTAAATCCCAGTCCTCAGCACATCTGGCCTGGGTGCACAGAGAAGACTGTGTTTAAAGCTCAGAGGAGGCTCTATTGGGGAATGAGCTTGAGCCTGGTCTAGGCGAGACAAACTGGAGCCTTGCAGCTTTATTTCCTACTCTCCTTACTGGTCTCTTGAACCTAGAGGCACCTCCCCAGCGGAGCAGTAGTGACAACTCTGGAGGAGATGAGCAGCTGGCAGCCTTTTCTGTCCCAGAGATGTGCAGAACTGCTGAAATCTCCTAGTTTTAGGTGGCCCCATGCTGCAGACACCTCCAAGGCAGGGCTATAATGAGGCAAGCAAATCCAGTGAATATTTCAGTGGAAAAACAATTGCTAGTGGAGTCTCCTCTTGGTGCCTGAGCAGATCAGGGGGACAGGCCGTCCCAGGGCCAGCAGTGAGGTGGGTTTGTCTCCCAGCTCCGGAGCTGCTCTGGCTTTGTCCCCCGGCACCAGGCACATGGGGTGGCCGGCAGCAGGGCTGTTCACCGGGCGGGACTTGCATTTCCCTGGCACTGGTGATGTCAGGGGCCTGCCTCTGTGAGATCCCCCGGGGCTGCGAGGACAAAGGGGAGCAGGAGGCTTGAAACAACAAAGATCAAGGAAAGAGAGAAGCCAAGTTTTAAAAAGCGACGCATTCAGCGTGCTTAGTCATAGATACACAAATGCAGGAGGGCTGGCAGAGGCCTATTTTCATCCTGAAACTCCCCCTCACGTCCCAGACTTGCTGGGCTGTGTTTGCTGTTGAGATAACATCCCCTTCCCCCACCACCCACAGATTACTGAAGGAGCAGCCGTTGCAAAAGGGAAAAAAAAAAAAAAAAGGAGGTGGCCTTGCTCTGCCTGCAGGAGAAATGTCAGGAATTGTCTGATGGTGGGTGGGATGAAAGGAGGAAGCTGAACTCTAAAGAGAATATTCTAGCTCTGCTCGTGCAAACAAATGCCCCTCTGTATTTTGCTTGATAAGAACATCCAGGAGCAGGTCTTCCTGTGTGCAGGCAGGACAAGAGTGGAGTAGTCACTTCCACATCTCTGAGGGATTTGATTTGTACACACTGCATCATCCAAAGCACTCCAGGAACTGGAGGGTGAAAAGATGTAAACAGTTAGGAAGAAATACAAGCGTCATCAATAATTAATAGTGTCTTCTTGTAATGAGAATGATCCAGTATTAATTATGAAGTTAATTTCTATTTGGATGGATTTGTGGGTGTATATGAAATTTGGACCAGGATTTAAGTTCAGTGCAATCATGCTTTTATTCTAATTACAATAATTATAAATCTATTCTGCATCTTCTTTTTAAGTCTAAATAACACAGGCTTTTGTTTCCAAACATGCCAGACGTCAGTTTTTGTGCACCAAATATGGCAGTTGTTAGATCCCAAAATCGAATCTGTTTATAAATACAAAGGAAATTGTTTTCATTCATTGTCACTGTGCAACCCTGTCGAAATGGGAAAATAAGCCCGGAACATAGATAATGATAAGTACACTGGGTTTCTAAAATCACGGAGTCAACAGTGATGAAGGAACTTAATTGCATACATCATGAAATATTTAAACAGATCATGACCAACATGTGCAAATGTGGTATCTAGACTTTTACACCTAATTCTGTATTATAAACAGCTGATGCTACTCTGCGTCAGTGGCTCTCAGTCTTTTTTACTCTGTAGCCTTAAAAATTGTCAGTATGCCATCCACAAGTCACTGTTTCTTGCAGTACTTTTGAAGCTTATTTTTCATACTGGGTGATCTATTGTGAAAAAGTCTATGGCAGAAGCACAAAACTCAGAGGGAGAAGAGAACTGGGTTTCTTATTTAACTGTAGACCATCAGCTAGACACATCTTTGAGGCATGGATGCATCTAGTTCATAGCAGATTGTGGGTGGAGGTTAGCATAGAAAGCGAGCAGAAAACTCATCTTTGTTGCAGTAGGTATTCTTACACGGTCATTAACTATTTTCCAGCTATATTCACGCCTTGCTTGTGCTACCAGTGTAGATTTATTGGCAAGTTATTCTAATGGAGATCCAGTTTATAGTAACAGAAATTTTGTACCAGGCTCATAGCAGATTCATGCGTCAAGGCACAAGAGAGGAAATACAATTTTTCTCTTTGCTTTTGTGTCTTTGCTTTTGTTTTTTCATCTGCTCTTCTCTCCTTGCTGAAAATCTAAACTCCCACCCCACGTAAACTTCCTTCCTGTGACATAGCCCTGTGCTTCTTTGATCAGCAGTGGAAGAGTTAGTCTTGGCAACAAGCTGTCATCTCTGAGCACCCAGAGTAAGACAGGGTGAGATTAGTAAGACCTCAGTAAGACATTGTTTCAGGCTGCTTGCAGGCTCTGCTAGGCATCGTGATACGATGATGTTTAGAGAGTATTATTTGCCATAATAAGACGCCAAAGCTAATTAAAAAAAAAAGTGAACTGTTAGACTTTTGCAAAATCTGAGTGTGCTCAAGGTCACAAATTTTGCCTGGTTGAGGTTGCCAGACCTATAATCCTCTGGGAAGTCTATTCAACTGCCTGATGCTACAGCAGTATTGATTTTATCTTTGTCTTCTGAGAGTTACTGAAAAATGACATGAATAATCTATGGAGTTGCTTGGCCATTTCTGTTCTTTGGAGACCTCCTCTTGATTCTTTATTGTAAGTTACACAGGAGTGCCCACTTACAAACTCTGGTTGCTGCTTTTTAACATCATCCTGAATTTTGTGCTGTGACTACATTGCTTTTTCCAAATGCAGAATAAAACTGTTTATTTGAATACTTCTACCATTTTCATGTTATGAAGAAAAGGGTTTCTGTTTTTCTTATGGTTATCTCCTGTACGTTTCCAACGTTCCCCCTTTTGTGTGAGTTTATGTTTTGGAAATAACAGTGGATTAAAAAAAATACAGAGAGAAGACATTGCCAGTCTTTAAATTTTTAAGAAAGTCATGGCAGTCTGATGAAATACGGCATTGTGAGTCTACTCACTTTTTCTGCCCCAGTTACATTCTTTGCATAGCCAAACATTAACCAGAACTGCAGTTCAGAACTGCTGGTATTTTTGCAGAGCTGATGTATCTGTTTTCTGTTGAGCGCTTGTGTTGTCTGTAAGAATGAAGAACAGGATTCTCTTTAACAGCTATCTCCCATTCTTGTCACGTATTTATTGTCAGTGACAAAATTTTAAAATATCTTAATAGAAGAAATGGAAGCTGCTAACTGTAAGGCAGCAGGATAAATTTTAGTTATGCGTATCTTGTTTCTCTCCACAGCTCAAGGAAATGTATAGATTGATGGCTTTGTTGTACAACTGTGCCGAGTGCTTCTGCAAGCCAGTAAGCATCCTTAACTCCAATTGACTTCATTGGAAACGGAGGGCTCTTGGAGCCTCTTGGAAGGCAGACTTGGCATGCTCAAGTGTGCCTTCAGCAGACACGCACAGTGTGTACAAGCATCACTCTGCCGACTGGCAGAACACAGCTACTGCTGAGAGGAGAAAGCAGGCAGCCAGGGGATGGGAAGACCAGCTGTTCCAGTGCTCAAGACACCAGATTCCTCTTCTCGCCTTTCTATGGATTGTGTGATCTTGGACAAGTCACAGGACTTCCCAAGCTCGGAGCTCTCTATTTTTAAGCCAGGGTATGAAGTTAAACACGTTAAAGGTAATGAGATGGTCAGATACAATGGCAGTGGGAACTGCATGAGTATGAATGATAAGTAGTTGCACTTCTCAGGTTATAATAGCAGCGTAAAACATTTCCTTCTTGGGTTCAATGATTCCATCGATTCTTTCTTCAGGCCCGGTGCTTGTCTTACCCATCCAGTCTCACCAACCAAGCCCTCCCTCATGAAGACTAGAACACAAAGCAGTGTCAGAAAAACCACTGCGGAGTAAAGCAATGTTCTTGGATCTGCTAAGTAGTGCAAAGTAATTGTAAACAGGCTAGAGATTCCCCCTGTGACATTCCACACCACCTGCATTGCCCATCATGGGAAGGGTAGGGAGAAGAGGGAAAGGGAAAGGGAAAAGAGGGGACATGACTGGGAAAGTTTCCCGTTGCACTTCCTCACTGGTCTGCTGAACGTTTCTTTCGCGGAAATAAATCTCTTTTGTGACTTTGATGCTAGTTTGGATTTTGACAGATGACTCAAAACTACTGCTGCTTCAGACATTTCAGTAACTTAATTTAGTTCAGAGAAATTAGAAATGGAAAATGCTGAACTTTAACCCTTCCAGGTTGAGAGAACAGAGTCTCCAGCAGAACTGTGAACTTATGGTGTCAGTAGTGTTCAGATAGCAGACTTCCCTGCAGATCCAATATTACCTTTTTTGTAGACTCTTGAGCCTGATTCGGATCTCTTTTGTTCCATTAGGAATCAAGATTACATCCACTGAAATCAGTGATGTTACTCTGCAACCCCTCCTTCCCTTCTTTCAGTCTCTAAATTTGCTTGACTATCACTGTAATCTCTTATCTGGCCCTGCATTACTTTCACTCATCTGGGTTAAAAAATGGCCTACAGGCATATTTGTCATGGTATACAGGAAAAACCTCTTGGAGAGCAGATTTAATCCATGCTGAAGGAGGGAGTGAAACAGCGCAGGAGGGAGAGGAGAACTCTCATCATCAGTTGCCATGAAAGTTGCTCAGAGCTCTGCTAGCTGTTACAGCAGCTATTAGCCACTCCTTTCATCCTGCTTCAGCTTTATGTACCAGATGTTGCTGTAGGCATTTTACTTCCTCCTTTATTCTATAAAAGGTGATGCTGTTATTCATGAAACTGTGTTGAGCCCTAGAATAATGAAACCGTTCTGCAGAAACCCCTGTTGTTCCAGACAGGTTTACCCGAGTGCACCACACTAGCACTAGCAGAGCCTGCAGCAGGGTAAGGACGCTACCCTGCACCTTCTGGGTGCCTCACTGCTCTGATCTCCCTGTCCACTCCTTCTTTTGCTTCCTGATTTTTAAAATTTCTGAGCATCTCTAGTTCTGTGATGTACTTAAATTTGTGCAAACAGCCATTAAACTGTTTCCTTCTTGGTCAAAAATGCCCAGGGAATGCCCAGGGAATGCAGACACAGCATCTCCTCACAACATTTAATTGCTTCTTTAGCGGTGGTACACGTTACTGTGATTCGGGCGATTTTACTGTTTGTACGTGGGACACTTACAGAACCTCATGGGGTAATTACTCTTAATTAGCAGGTTGGACACATGCCGCTCTTTCCTCCTGTGATCTGCAATTAATAATATAGAGATAATGCAGATTTCTTCTTGTCAGTCTTTTGTTTATGTTTATAGGAGGAGGAAATGGTTTAGGGAAAAATTATCTAAATCAACCACCTGCTGAGATCCATGTCCTTCTTACCTGAAGATTACCCTGCGCTTGATGGCAGCTGAGACGTTCATAACTTCAGACACCTCAGTGTCAGCCTGATTCCCTCTTTCATATATTCCTCTAAGGCCTGCTACAGGTCTTTTTCTCTCTTCGGTCATGGACCACTTCTTACCATGGCTTAATTCACTTTTGTAGATCAGTTGTACAGTATGAAAAATCTTCATAAGTAGTAGCACTGGTGTTATCTTTTAATTAGATATTAGTATTTTGGGGGAGGGAAGGGTCTTGAGTTCTCCCTCCTTTTTTGCTTCTCCCAACAGGCCCTGTTAAGCTGAACTAATGTATGTATGCACTAAACACCCCAATAACCAGATCAATATGAAGTGTGGAGAAATTGGGACCAGCGCTGTTTAACATCTTTGTCGGCAACATGGGCAGTGGGATTGAGCGCACCCTCAGCAAGTTTGCCGACGACACCAAGCTGTGTGGTGCGGTTGA
>NW_008795919.1:1829499-1831290 GCF_000699145.1 Aptenodytes forsteri
CTGCCCATGGCAGGGGGGGTTGGAACTAGATGATCTTTAAGGTCCCTTCCAACCCAAACCGTTCTATGATTCTATGATTCTGTGAGATACTACAGAGCTGCTTCAAATGTTACCGCAGTTGTCATAAAGTTTCCAGTCTCAGACACAACGTTTATTTACAGTGGAACATACTGGGGAGAACATCTCAAGCTTTCCTCCTCAGTGTTTGTTTTTGTAGGAAAACAGCAAGCTGCCAAGTGCGAATATTTACAAAATAGGTGATTGTTACCAGAGGTCATTTTTATTTCAAGCCCTCATAGCGACATTGCTCTTTCTTTGATTTCAAGCCCAGGATAAATACTCATATTGCAGTTACAAAACATGTAATCATATCCTGGCCTCTACTAGGTAGCATGGAAGCTCAAAGCTACTTTGTGGAGTTCAGATAAGTTGTACAGATTTTTACAGGACTGGGAGCAGAATTACACTCTTTATTTCTTTCAAAGGATGCTAAAAATTAACAGCTCCCTACAATACAATTCACTTATACTTAGGACACAACAAAGGCAAAACCAACCCTTTTACACTCTTTTTTTTGTTGTTGTTGCTTCCTGAACAGACATAACCAGGTGTGACAGCAAGGCAATGCCGGTTGTTTGTGTGCAGTAAGAGCCAGTCCCAAATTTCTTCTTCCAGTGCTTTAACCTCTGAGACACCTCGTGGTGGAAACATTTACTGCTCATGGAGAGGGGCTGACATCTCGGTGAGAATCCATTTTAAAACAACTTGGGGCTTCCATTGTGCTGTGCTTGGAAGTGGTCGAAGTCACACAGCTAGTACAAAACTGATTCGGGGAAAAGATCAATCTGTAGCGGATTTTTATTTAAAAAATGTAAAGCCACAAGGAAATCCATTTCGTTAAGGATGAAGTCAGCCTAGGATGAATGACTGCCTAGGGCTTCACAAATATTTGAGAGATTGATTGATAATATTTTATCACAACAATGCAACAGTTACAGTTTCTGTGCAAATAAAGCAAACGTGTGGCTTTCACTTGGGTTTCACATGGGGTTTGGTTCCTCAGACCCGAAACTGAATGTGAAGCATCAATGGGAGCTTGGGAGCTGGACGGATTGAAACCCACATGAAGCGAAAGTATAAAGATGTCACGTTGTTCTAATGTTAGCGTGCCTCCAGTGCAACACCACTGAAACCAGTGACATTAAATAGATGGAAAGCACTTGTGCCCTGTTTTCTGTATTAGAACGCGGAATATGGCGACCATAACCGCTATGGATTTTTACACCTGCTTTATTTTTCTACTGAGAGTACATTGTTCTAAATTTGGGGGGAACTGACATCTACTTTCTTGTCAGCAGCGGGCACGGAGCACCGAGCTGCGTCCTGCGCTTACAGGGAGTTTGTGAAGTGCGGATTGCTGTTCTCCGCCCAGAGTTCGTTTTTGGTACGTTTCTGTCCGGCTTTTCAAACGAAATGGAGTGAAAGCCACCTCCTACGTTAGAGCTTGGTTTCCACTACCGCCCTTGAATGAATAAAGGGGAATTTTTTTTATATCAGATTTGCTTTCAAAGTACCAGCGAAGGTTGCTGGCCGCGTTAACAGCAGCCAACCGTATTTATTTGAAAATATATTTATTTGAAGTTTTTCCAGCTGAAGCCTGTGGCTGCTCCCCCGGGGGTGCCATAAGGCCCCGCGGCTCTGTTCCCTCTGTGGGCGAGCGGCCTCCCGAAGCTGGCGGGAGCCGCGGCCTGCGCAACGCCTGGCTGCCCCGGCCCGGCTGCCCTCGCGCGA
>NW_008795919.1:1832474-1850186 GCF_000699145.1 Aptenodytes forsteri
GGCGAGCGCCGCCGCGCTGCGGGGACGCCTAAACATAATGTGCGTGTTCCCTAGGTGCCTAGGCAGCTCCCGACTGCAGCCTGAGGGGTCTGTGGCAGCATGGGTTTGTATTCGCTTTCGGTGCCCTGGAGGTGCTCTGGGCTTCCTGGCGGGAGAAGGCCGCGGCTTGGCGGGGGGGGGGGGGGGGGGGGGGGGCTCGAACTGGTCTGCTTCTTTGTAGGGATTTAAAGCAAACCTCTCTCTTCTGAGGCGACCCGGGGAGAAGACCTATACTCAGCGTTGCCGCTTGTTTGTTGGGAATTTGCCCGCTGATATAACAGACGAAGACTTTAAAAGACTGTTCGCCAAATATGGGGAGCCAGGAGAGGTTTTTATCAACAAAGGGAAAGGCTTTGGATTCATTAAATTGGTAGGCTTTTGTACTGTGCGTCCATCTGTTTAATTCTCACGAAATAGTAATTTACAACTTGGTTTTCTAAAACTGGATCTTAAACTTTCCTCAGGAATCTAGAGCTCTTGCAGAAATTGCGAAGGCAGAACTGGACGATACCCCCATGAGGGGTCGGCAGCTTCGTGTTCGTTTTGCCACACATGCTGCTGCTCTTTCAGTGCGTAATCTTTCACCCTATGTGTCCAACGAGTTGCTGGAGGAAGCTTTTTCCCAGTTTGGTCCAGTGGAAAGAGCTGTTGTGATTGTAGATGATCGAGGTAGATCAACAGGAAAAGGCATTGTTGAATTTGCATCAAAGCCAGCTGCAAGAAAAGCATTTGAACGGTGTACCGAAGGAGTGTTTTTGTTGACAACGTAAGTATTCTGCTGCTTAGGATTTTTAGTTTGAAGCTGAATAAAATTGTCAGCTTCTAGTTTTTCAGAATGGAGATTCTTACGGAAAAGTAAAATGAGTATTTTTTTGTTCAGCACTCCTAGGCCAGTTATTGTGGAACCATTGGAACAACTGGATGATGAAGATGGTCTTCCAGAAAAGCTTGCTCAGAAGAATCCGATGTATCAAAAGTAGGCACTGTCTTTTGGTATAAAGATTATATAGATGATGATGTATGTAGTATTGTCCCAGGCTGAAGGAAACAGAGTAATTTTTCAGAAACAGGCTTTGAATTTTGCGTAATACTTTCAGTTCTTGGGTTTTTTGGTAGTAGTTTGTTTGTGGATAACGTAACGTACTGATTTGTTTCATATATTCACTAAGCATTACGCAAGTAATTTTCTACATTGTATTGCAAAGAAAACAGTAAAGCCTAAATAGCAGCCCAATAACATGTTTTTTTGGTATGCGTAGAAACTCTTGAAAATCAGACTTCAACTGTTCATCCTATTGTTGAGAACTGTCATCTCACTTAAGGTGTATCTCACGTTGATGATCCCATAGGGAATTTACAAACTGATGTTTATGGTATGAAATGAGAAATTAAGTAAAACTTTAACTCATTCCATGATTAATAAAAACTAGTTGCCTATGGATTTGCCTTATGAAGCTGACCCCTGGGCATAGAAGAATAGGTAAGAGTCTATAGGAGTCTTTTCCTAAGTAGCAGTTTTAGGGTGTATCTCACGTTGATGATCCCATAGGGAATTTACAAACTGATGTTTATGGTATGAAATGAGAAATTAAGTAAAACTTTAACTCATTCCATGATTAATAAAAACTAGTTGCCTATGGATTTGCCTTATGAAGCTGACCCCTGGGCATAGAAGAATAGGTAAGAGTCTATAGGAGTCTTTTCCTAAGTAGCAGTTTTAGGTTAGGATCTGTATATTAAACCTGTTGTAGAAATGCTGTATGTTCTCACATTACAAAAGGGAGTGCAGGGGGGAGATCCAGTCAGTCTTGTTGTATGCGAAAGTGTTCAAAATTACTTGCTTTGATCAAAAACTATAAATGGTTTTAGAGGCAGTGTCTTTGAAAACAGTGTCGATTAGTACAGTGTTCCTAAAGCGTTGAAACACTTTGCTAATGTATGGAAAGCTTTTGAACCTTCCTAGTTTTGTTCCATTAATTACTGAATCTTGGCCTCCGATTTCTTTATATGACAAAATAAACTGTTGGCCCTCAGGCATTTTGAAAACTATTTAAGTTAAAGTGAAGATTACTACTTGCCTTTGACACATAGTGCTTTGGCTAAGTCGGTACTGAAAAAATCCATCTCTCCATATGCTGTTGTTTTGAGCAGCTGTACCTGCTTGGGCAAAGGCCTGTCTTGTTTGAGGATTTTGCATCTGGCAATTGCCAGCAGTGGAGTGTCTAAGGAAGAAGTTAAGAACAAGATAAGTGTGAAGTAGAACTGTAAGTGGGAAGATTTGCTTGGATGTGTTAGTGCAGGAGTCTCCATATTTGCTACGGTAATGGTAGTATTTATATTAAATGCTGCTGTTTAAGTGTGTAAAATGCTGTACTGTTACCAGCATTCTGTCACAGCAAGTTTTCTACCACATAGTTGTGAGGTAGTATTTTCAGGGCTCCTTTGATGTTCCCTGGTAATTCTGCTATTCTGCTTGCAATCTTTTATTGACCTTCAGTTTCCAGGTTTACCCAGTCTGAATGAGTGTCTTCCTTTCTGCAGGGAAAGAGAGACTCCTCCCCGTTTTGCTCAGCCTGGCAGTTTTGAATTTGAATATTCCCAGAGGTGGAAATCTTTAGATGAAATGGAAAAACAGCAGAGAGAGCAAGTGGCAAAAAACATGAAAGATGCCAAGGACAAACTTGAAAGTGAGATGGAGGATGCTTATCACGAGCATCAGGCAAACCTCTTGCGTCAAGGTAATTTGCTCTGAATTCTGTATCATATTTTTGCTTTAAATGCTAGCTTAAATGTATGGCTGTTTAACGGTTTAACGAATAATTTCACGCTTCCTCCTGCTAACTTGAGAATTTCAGACTTAAAAAAGAGTAACTGGTAGTTTTTCAATTTTATTTAAATGAAGTCTTGTTAAGAATAGTGACACTCTGAAGGTAGCTGTCTGCCATAGTGCAGATGAGGTTGATCTAATTCAAATCTGAGCTTAAATCTGATGAGAGTTTGTGAAATAGCTGCTGACAAGCTTCATTTCTGCAGACCTTATGAGGCGTCAGGAAGAACTGAGGCGTATGGAAGAACTCCATAATCAAGAAATGCAGAAACGCAAGGAAATTCAGCTGAGGTTGGTTTGGCTTTCATGGGATTTTTTTCAATGTTGCATTTGTGGGTTTTTTAAAATGACTTAAATATGAAAGTTTTTATTTTTCAAGAAACACCATTGCTGCTTCACTTTGTGTATGAGAAATTGAACGGCAGTGTAAGTTTTTCCTCAAGTATTTGAGCATCATAGAGTATCTTTTTTTGCTTAAGTGTAATCATTCAGTGCTTTTTAAATTGCTCATGCAAGTGATATTGATGAGATAAGTGTTCAACATGTCACACTCCTGGGGTTTAACAGTCTGCTTTGGGATGATCAGGCAGGAGGAGGAGCGTCGCAGGCGGGAAGAGGAAATGATGATACGTCAGCGGGAGATGGAAGAACAAATGAGAAGACAGAGGGAAGAGAATTATAGTAGAATGGGTTACATGGATCCAGTAAGTGAAATCATGATTTTTTTGATACATTACCACGTTCGGGAATTTTTTTGATGTGTTTTCAAGATTGATGCATTTTGCTTCCTTTAGGATAGATAATGCGATGTCTTTGTGTAGGTGAAATGGTAGTAGTTTGCTTTATCTCCTGAAAGGCGTGGATTTCAGTAGTTGATTATCTGTGCTAAAAGTTGTTTCTTCTATGCAGAGGGAGAGAGACATGAGAATGGGTGGTGCCACCACAATGAACATGGGAGGTAAAGAATTTTTAAATAGTTACTTTAAGTGGTTAACTTAGAAATTGTCAGAATATGATTATATATTTCTCTTTCTTAGATCCTTATGCTTCTGCAGCCCAGAAATTTCCACCTCTCGGAGGTGGTGGCGGCATAGGTTATGAAGCTAATCCAGGAGTTGGCCAAGCAGCCATGAGTGGTTCTATGATGGGAAGTGACATGGTAATGTATCCTGTGGTGGCTTTAGTTTAGCACAAGGGAAAAGTTGTGGTTGGGAATTGAGTTCTCTACCAGTGTTCGGATGGTTGTGTAAATTTCACTGTTAACTGCTGACTTTCTTGTCAGGTATTTAATATGAAGACTAGTGTGGCAGTATGTAGTACTAGACTAGTTCTTAACCATTATGGTAGCTTACACAGTCGGAAGTTGTTTGTAAGTAAATTCAAATGTGCTGTCAAGCATATTTGCAATTAACTCGACTTTTATTGGACTTTGGAAATTCTGCGTCACTGTTAGGCTTGGAAGGATTTTTTATAAATTCTAGAGAATGACAAATTTCATAATTAAAATACATATGTAGTAGCTTTTCAGTAATTTGACATTCTGTATTTATGGACGAGAGATTTTTGTTCTCCTTTCCAATGTGTAACATTGCATTTATTTTGGCCCTTCCAAGCCTAGTTAGGATTGATGCATGTTTGTATGGGTATGCTGTTAATTAAAAAATCTGCGCACATGTCTATTTAAGCAGCAGATTAACTTAATCAATGGTAAACAGCATATGACTTATTCTGTATGCTGATGTTTGCCATAGAAGAGCAGAAATGCTGTTTTTTAGATTTAGGCATGTTCCAGCGGTCCTTGACTGTAGCCATTTTGTGGTTCCTATCTCACAGAGGAATGATAGCCCGTTCTTGTTTTTCCGTGTTGGGCATGACTATATAGGTAGAGATTGTTAAAGCTACGGCATATCTCATGTTCTGAGGTATGTTTCCAAACTGTACTATTTTTGGCACACCATATGTGTGAATGGGCTTTGAGCCTGCTTGGTGTTATCACACTGAAGCAATACGGATGTAGATTAAAGAAATGCTTAATGGGTAGGATGGAAATCTATGTTGGTTTAGGTGGTGATATTAGTGTGTTTTCACCCTCCTCAAAGGGTGTACACTCTGTAGCGCAAGCTGAAGTAAATGATTTTTGGGTGGGTTTAGGCCTCTGGCTTAATGTGGTGAGCTACCATAGTAGCTTGTCAGGTATCTTCCATTTTTTTTGGGGAACCATATCTTTGGAATGATAACTTTGCAGAGCATCATTGATTCAGTAGACAGTGCCGGTGGCCTTAATGTATCTATATAATCTACTGATACTTAAGCAGTTCCTAAGCTTCCCGTGAACAGTTAAGCAGTCTGTGGTGAATGCTGTGTACATTTTTCTCCTGAAAATCATCGTACAGGTGCATGCTGAACTTGTGTAATACTTGAAAACGTGATGTGGTCAAAAGGTGTGACAGTAAGATGGTTTAACTGCCTTGAGTTTCTTAGGATGGGGATCTCTGCCACACAGTGCTGTCACAGTTACTGGGCTGATATCTTTTAAACAGAATTGGAGATAAGCTTAAGCTGCCATGAATTAGGCAGAAAGAACCTAGATAATCTTTCTGAAATTCTTTTCTTGGAAGGATTGAAACTAACTTTCAGAAGTCAAGAACTTGAAGTGTGAATTTTCAGTTGCAGATACCTTTTGTAACAAACAAGCTACCATTGTTCTGTTACTCGGTAGTGGAAAACTTACTTGAAATGAAAGTTTAAAGCTATCTTTGACTTTATAATTTGTCAGTTCTGTAGATTGAATGCTGATCACACCTACTGATACAGTAACTGAATGAAGTACATGCAACTAGAGGTACTAGTAAAAATACCTGAAGTCTCTGCTTTATTGCAGGGTAATTTAGCTTTTACATCTTGGTGTGAAACCTTTCAACGCTGTGAAGTTGTGAATTTTCCAAGAGCTTGTGGTGGAAGTGGGGTGGGAAGGGAGATATTGACTGGATGCACACAACCCTTTGTGCATAGTTCTAACTGGAAACACTGAATAAATTGTAGTTCTTTGAACACGTTTTGCATATTATACAGCAGCAGTTCCGGAGTACGTGGGATTTAACAAATGCAAGTCTTTTGATCGAGCAATTGCGTTGGTTAGGTAAATCACTGGTCATTAGCTTTTTTCACACTTTTTTTCTTCTTGCAATCCAGTAGTGCTCACAATCAGTTTTGGTTACTGCCTAAGGCCTCTGCAGTTTAGTCAGCAGACCGTAGTCTTAACCCCATCTTGAAAAGCACATGGTCTCTATTGCAGCACATGCCATTAACTGGTGAGTAGGCATTCTGTTTACAATGACATTTTATGAATGTCAGCTCATACTTCAGTGAACAGAAGATTCGTTCTCTGGCTAGGCTTATTTGGAAATGAGTGATGTAATCTAAGCTTTTACTGCACTAAAGGTGAGAAGTTTGCAAGCTATTTGCATTAACTTGGTTGAAAATTGCTAGAGCTCATTTGGAAAAGTTGTTAATTCACATCTGCACTAATGCTTACATTTCTAGCACTGCAGGGAGGATCTGTTCTTTGTAACAGATGTATGAGAATGCATCAAGTGGGAACATACCTCAAGGCATGTATTACAATAAACTAATTTTTAAATTACCCTTTTTTCCTTTCTATGTTCCCGGTACCTGTGGATCGGCTCAATGGTGATTGTATCGACGAACCTTGACTGCGGAACCTTCTAAAAATATATACTTAACACACATGGACATCAACTACATATAATGAACTGTTAATTCTGTTCCAATAGCGTCCTGAACGCTTTGGGCAGGGAGGTGCGGGGCCTGTGGGTGGCCAGGGTCCTAGAGGAATGGGGCCTGGAACACCAACAGGATATGGTAGAGGGAGAGAAGAATATGAAGGCCCAAACAAAAAGCCCCGATTTTAGATGTGACCTGTAGTTTCATTCCAGTTTGTTTTTGTCTGTCTTGTTTAGACACCAACTTTTTAATTCTTGCATTTTAGTAAGAAAGCTACGTTTTTATGGATGTTAGAAACTTACTGACCTAATATTTGTAAGTGGTCTGTTTGGGCGAGTACAATTTAATTATGTAATGCAGTGTTTCAAAACAAATTTAGCTGTTTTTTTGATGTATAACGTCCCTAACTTGATGGCAGTGTACCTTGTGCCACTGAATTCCCAAAGTGTACCAACTTTTTTTTTACTGTGCTTCAAATAAATAGAAAACTAAATGTAGTAACTCTTCTTGCCATTCGTGGTTAAACATACGAGGCTAAATACCACACCTTCCGCAGTAAACCGAGAGTCTTGAGTAGAGGTCAAACTAGACCAGGGTGTGGAACTGTAGTGAAGAGTGAGATCTCTTCCCCTAATGCCTCTAGCTTAAGATTGGGTCAGGTAGTACCCTAACTTTCCAGTAGGTGCAGATTTTTTTAGCATTAACTGTGCTGCAATAAGGAAGCAAATGGAAATCTTGCAAGTGCTGTAAGATACAATAATTAACGCTACACTGCAAGCAGTGCAGTATATAATGAATTTCATATTTTAGCTACGGATAATGGGCGGTGGGATGGTAGCACTTACCACCTTGGCAGTTACTGCTTGGAATCTTTTAAAGACTTTAAGCAGAAGACTAGCAATGGTTATTTTAAAATAAATTCATAGAATGACTTGTATTGGCTGACTTCCTAACTAAAGGATTGTTAATGTGATATTTATATGCTCTCAAGCTGTCTGAGATTACAGGATCTGGCCTTGCTCCGTATTGTATACTTGCCTGAAATTGCTTGGCAAAAAGACCAGAAGTGTTACTTGAGTGATTACGGTTAACTTGCTTATGTCCTCATGCTAACTGAGTGGACTAATTTGCATAGTTCAGAATACAATTATTTGTATTATGGGGACTGCAGGAACTATTCTTAAATCATGTAGCTGGTGGGCAAATCCTAAAAACCTGTATGTAAAATACAGAAATTAGCTTGCTTGCATGATGGTTATCGCTCTTTTATTATTGATGTTTGGAGATAATGCATCAAAAGTAGTATCTGAATCTGGAGTTTAATAGTTAATCCTACACAGTACAAATAAACTCCCTTTAAGGTTCTTTTGTAGAAGATTTGATGAATTCGTTAGCTTGCTGTTCATTTTATTAAGCCCCAGAAGAATTTCAAAGCATTCTGGACTCATTGATAAGGTAGTTGCTTTGCTTACTATTACATTGTACCAGATAAACTGGGAACATGACTTCCCAGTGTAAAATACCTTGGTGTTAATGCAGGATACATCAACCTGCTTGGCACAAAGTAGGTAAACTTAGTTTGGCTGTACCTTCACACGATTCCCCAACTACTGAGCATTCTGTGAGTAGCTTTAATCTTCCAAAGATCTTTCCATTCCTTGTGCTAAGCATTGGCTAATTCTAAATTCTATGCTAAATTTTCTCTGCGGTTAAAACTTCAGTGTCAGATTGCAGTATTTTAGAGTGCAGATGATCCCTCTTGAAGTACTCACTGTAAGTGCTGTTACTCCTCAAATGAAAAAATAGCATGTTGTGAAATGCTGATACCAGGTAACACTGACTTGGAATATTAAGCGCACTAAATAGCGACTCAGCTTGTTTGGTGAATGCTTCTTATTTTCCCAGAAAAGTTTGGGGGTTGATAACATGCTACGATAATGAATTGCTATTCAGGAAATTCCGAATTGGCAGTTCCTAAACTGCGGACCAAGTATTTGGGAGTACTTGTATTGGATACTTAGTTTAAAAATCAGCAGTACCGATGCAATTTGCTTTATTGAAGTAGTATTAAATAATGCATATGTTTTCTGGAGGGTGTTCATGGGACACCCGCAAAAGGTGAAGGTGTCTGAGATGGGGAATTCTGAACGTAAACATTAAATTAATTTTTTCAGTTTATTTTTCAGATTACATGTCATTCTTTATTAAAGAGATGCTGGTGCATATCCTAAAGTATGTTCTTTTGTAGTTCTGTAACTTGGAAGAGTGAAGGATGCTGATGTCCTTGTACCTTACAGAGGTTGTCTTTTGGTACCCCTGTTTTGTACGTAAGCTACTGTTGCTAGGTATTAAAAATAGCTGAGTTGCAAAACCATGATTAGCAAATATATTGAAAGATTTGGCAGTTTTCAAAACATCTGAAAGTTTGGTTAAATCTAGCTTTGTTGTAGCTGCATAAGCAGAATTTCTAAAACAAGTTCTGCTTTGAGTTGCATGTATTAAACAGGCATACAATTGACTAGCCAACTTCTTTTCAAGACCTTTTAAAGGTGGTGTCTTAAAAGCTGGCAAACATGTCAACTTTAAAATCTGATAAAGTTGCTAAATGTGGGAGGCGAGAAAGTTACGTTCCTTTGATCTGTTCCTATGAGGTTTTGGACTTTTTTCATAAAATCAGATTTATATAATTGAATCTTTAAAACCATTTAGAAAAGTGCTTCGTTGGTCAGACCTGTTTTTGGATGGTCTGGATCACATGACACATTTTTGTACTGGACTTGGAGGACATTGGCTGTTGCAATTTAGCTTGCTTTATCAAAATTGAGCCCATTTTGACACTTAGATCTCTAAAAACTGCAGCATGCAGAAACTGGTATCGTTATACATATATCTTCACGCTTTCTCAGAAATGAATACAGAATAATCTTATCTTCTGGTGTAGACACATTACACTAATCATTTATACAGCTGATGAGAAACTGAAACTGCTTTTGAGATTTTGTGGTATTTTTGTGGTAGAAAAATTCTTGGCTTCTCCTTGGCAACCATTTACTGTGGCAGCAAGTTTTTGCTGGAGTTTGAGACTGCAATTTACACTTAAAACTAGTGGCCTGCTACATAACTGCACTTAGCCAGCATTTCTGCAGTTCATAACTGTGAGGAACGTAGTACCACAAATGGCAATGGACATTAGGACCCGGATGTAGTATTCCTGCTTGCTCCAAGATTCTCATTGCCGACTGCATACAGGTAGGTAACAAGCAATATAATATAACTTGGTGACTTTCTATGTAATCTTATACTGTGGGTATTCTGACATCACACTTCTGACTGTGGAATTACAGTGCAGCACTCTTCATACCTGTATGTTAAGCTTGCATCAAAGCTGCGTGGTTTTCGGTTTTAAGCTTTGTCTTGTTCAGAGTCAATAAGCAACTTACTGTGATTCTTAGATAAGTATTTTCAGACCCGATTCCTTTGTACATGTGACTCGGCTTGTGTGGATTTTTCTTAGTTCTGATGTAACGAAGATATTCTTAGAACGAGCTCTGTGGGGAAGAGGGAATGTGATCTTACACTCACTTAACTAGTCAACTAGGTGCTGTCAGTGCCTAGAAAAGGACTGTTTAAACTTTCTGTAGTGACAAAGTGGCCCATCTGCAGCACATCCCTCTGTAGAGTCTTGGTTCAGTAGGAAATGCGTTAGTAATCACTGCTCTAGCCTTGTGTGCGCTACGTGATAGTCACTTAAAGCTTGCTAATACAGTCAACTTTGAGACTGATGTGGAATATTTTTGAGGACATACAAATGAGTGCTTGAATGAATCCCTGTGGGTAGTTTCATAGAGCTTATTGGACATTTCAGTTGTCTTTATTTTAATCTTTGATAAGTGTAATACATTCCTCTGCCTTTAATTGACAGTGATGAGATTCTGTATTTCTGCCTCGTAGAGTCATCTTGGTAGTATAATGCTCAATTTCATTTTTCATCAGTCTTGGGGATGTAATTCTAAATTCTTCGTTACTAGAAATACTGAATGTAGTGTTTCAGGATTAACATGCTTACACTTCCAGACATCCAGACATGCTGTTCTCCAATTCTTTTGCATTAGCTCTTGAACCTGAATTTCAAGGTCCCTTGTTTCAGCACATGACCTAGCTCTTGTCTGATGTTCAGTTCATTTCAGAGGTGTTGTAACGTGTTTTCCCGCTTGTTCTGCAAAGTTCTGCTTTGCACACTTGTTTCTGGTATTATTGTCACATTTGGACCCTTCTGTGTTATCTTCCAGGCGAGACTCTTGCTGGTGAACAGGGGATCTGCTGGACAGCCTTGCCCTCTGCTGTAGCTATCTTTTCATGTTCCATTGAAAGCTTGAAGTAGCAGCTACACCTTAAGATCATAATAACAGGTCTTTGGTTACACCACAGTGAGTGTAACCGAACTCCAGCTAGTCAAGCAGTGACACCACTTGTCACAAAGTCAGTTTGGCTTTTCGTGATGCCTTACTCTTACCTGTGACTAGAATTCGATAGCAAAACTGATGGCAGTATGCGTACTGTCGTGTAGCAAAACTGAATTATTAATCTCTAAACCAGTGCTCAGATCCAACTAGTTTTTCCAGTGTGCTCTGGATACTTGACCTGCAGGGATGTCGTGGAGGGGTTACTGGCACATCTGCCTCATTCTATGTACTTGAACTAGCAGGTTTTTTACATTCTTGGAGCAAGCAATTTGTGACTGAACCATGGGTCTCATACCAGCTCTGACTGTCTGCAGTAATGAAACTTGGTGTGGTAGCTAACTTAAAAGCAAATAGTCATGTCTGCTCTAAGTCAGTCTGTAACAAGTGGGTACAAGAAATGACATTAAAGTGCTTGCATTGTGTTTCATCTTGGTTTTATCTGTGTGTGAAATACACTTTTTCTCAAAAGCTTATCTGAAGCTCAGAAGTGTGGTGTCAGAATACATATGCGTACCTGCTAGGCCCTCAGATCCAGATACTGGTGCTGTCAGGAGAGAGCACAGCATAGTGTGTATGGGGGCTTTACTGTAACATTAAGCATACAAAGTGTTGATTTGCTTGCAGTTTTCCCCATAGCTAAACACTGAGGCCTGTGAGTAGTTTTAGGACTTGAGCAGTAATGGGGTTGCATGTCTCTGTTAATCATTGCCAGCTGCAGTGACATGATCAGGAAGGCCAGTGTTTTGTTCCATTATGTTAAATGAGGCTAAGCATGTTGGAAAGGATGCATAAAAAGTATGCTGTTCTGGGTAATTACTTGGCTTCTTCCACTATTAGCAAGTTTGGAATCGGCTAATTAGCTTCAGATTTTTTTTCTCTCCATACCAGCTAGTGGGGCTCTTTAAATAGCTGCTTACTGGAAAAGGAAAAAAAGGGAGGATTGGCCTTCTCCCACCTCTGTCATTGCTGCTAGATAATGATTGACACGTTAGGACTTGGCTGTGCAATCCCGCAGTGGTCTGTGAATACCCCATCTCTATAAATGTTGCTTCTGAACACCAGTACTGAAGAGCTAACTGGGGAGGGTTGGGAGGAGTGTGGCTATAAGTGAATCTGGAGTGTTAAAAGGATGCACAAAGATATAGTATCCCTTATGCATGGTGTTTGTTGCTATGGCATAGAAAACAAAACGTGCATACTACACTTCTGCTCCTGAGGGCCATGATAAAACCCGGGTGGTGGGTTTGAGACTAAACTTGAACTTTGCCCTGCCTGGTCAGATCACATTGTGACCATGGTGTGATTTGCCTCCCAACTAGAGGTGTGCACAGAACCTTGTACTACTACATCCCCAGCTGCTGACCATTGCAGTTTGCCCTCAACTTTGCTATATAGCAAAAGGGTGGGTCTTCAGAAGGGAAGAATCTGTTGCCGAGAATAAAAGCAGTAGACTGACAGTGCTAACCTCTAGTGTCTTCCTTTGGCTTTTGAAGCACTTCTAGGACTATCGAACCTGAGGGCTGCTAGGAGTCAGGGACGTTGCACTCCTTCATGAAGGGGAAGAGAGAGGGCGTTACTACAGGAGACAAACTAGGGTAAAATAGTTGAAGTAGCTTGACAAAATTGTTAATGCCTTCACATAAGGGATAGTATACCTCTGGCTGCAATCAAACTTCATTGTACTCAGACTGGTGATTTACGGTTTGTGCTCAGACAAGGTGCAGTTCTTGAGTCAACTACCTGCATATTCCTTCATCTCTTTACAAGTGTTCAGGCTAGCCTATTTCTGCCCCTTATTCTTCCACTTAATATTTTGGAATAATTTGTAAATTTCCCCTCGTAACTAATCAGTCCATGTATCTTAAAACCTTATTTTTAAGTTAGTTTTGAAATGGTCAGAATTTTCTGTGTATTACTATAATAACTTCAGTTGTTATCCTTTAGGTGAAGATGAAAGCTGAGTGAAACCAGAGTGCTCATCCATGGGAAGTAAGCATAACTTTTAGTCTTGTTCTGAATGGGTGGAATAATAAAGGCTTCTGGGCACTTGATTTTCAGTCACTGAATAACTTTGAATTGGTGAATATTGAGAAATCGGTACGAGTGAATACATGAAATATGTAGGGTAGAGCTTAGTACCTGCTGTCAAGCTGTGGGGTTAAGCACCCAGGCTCCATCTGGGCTTGATATCTTGACAGCAGTGGTTAAAAATACCTGTCTAGACGTGGGTTTGTACAAAAGATATCAAAATCGCCGTGAGTATAACTTCTGAATATTTTTCCAGTTCAGGAGCCGAGCATGAGCACATCCAGCACAATGCCCAGTGATCTGTGGAGGGACCGAGATAACAAGTGAACAAGTAAGTTGTCGGTGTCCTTATACTGCTGTAAGAGCTCGGTAGCCCATCACCCTGTGATGTATTATGTAGTTCCTGCCTGAAATTTGCCCTTGATTAATCTCATTTTTATATAAAATTTCTGAATATTTCTTTTGTAGAGCCGAGATATAACCATTCTTTGAGGCTTTTCAGCCCTGCAGCATCAAATAAACTCTGTCCTTTGAATGCTATAGGTGGTCAAACAAGAAATAACCATTCCTACATTCGGGCTCCAGTGAACGGGGTGTGAATGGGGTGGGTGATGGTCAGTGCGTGTTGTGGTTTAACCCCAGTTGGCAACTAAGCACCACCCAGCTGCTCGCTCACCCTTGCCCCCCCAGTGGGATGGGGGAGAGAATTGGAAGAGCAAAAGTAAGAAAACTTCGTGGGTTGAGATAAGAACAGTTTAATACTTGAAATAATAGAATAATAAAAACTTGTTATGGAAAGTAAAACGAGAGAGCAAAACAAACCACCCCAAAAAAACCCCAAGTGATGCAACTGTTCCCTGCCTGCTGACCGATGTCCAGCCAGTCCCTGAGCAGCGGTTGCCGCCCCCCAGCCAACTCCCCCCGGTTTACATACTGAGCATGACGTCGTATGGTATGGAATATCCCTTTGGCCGGTTTGGGTCAGCTGTCCTGGCTGTGCCCCCTCCCAGCTTCTCGCTGGCAGGGCGTGAGAAGCTGAAAAGTCCTTGACTAGTGTAAGCACTGCTCAGCAACCACTGAAACATTGGTGTGTTATCAACATTGTTCTCATCCTAAATCCAAAACACAGCACTGTACCAGCTACTAGGAAGAAAATTAACTCTATCCCAGCCAAAACCAGGACAGTAAGGAAAAAGGGGAACAATAGAACAGCTGCTTCTCAAATGTTAATCTAACTAAAAGTTGTTAAAAAGCTACTTTTCTGAAATATTTTAATGAACATTGAACTTTGAAAATAACCTGGAAGATGAATTAGCACATACAAGAGCACAAGCAGATAGTGATTTAGGGAAATAAACTAACTTGCAGAGCTGGAATTAATGAAATTTTCCCTCTAATTTACCACTTAAACTACAAGGGGGAACTGCAGATATTTAAAATCTTGTGTGAGGCGCAACGTGCAAAGTACCTTAACTCGGGAGTGACGGGTAAGTAACAGCTTAGATATGCCACAACTGAACCTGCAAGAAACGGAGCCGGTGAGATTCAGTTGGTGAACTCCTGTTGAATCGTGTGTGATTTGTCACTGCTGCTCTTGTTTTTCTGGGTAGTAAAACACAGAGCCGTTTCAGATCTTTGAAATTTGCACAGTAGATGAAAATGTGAATGCCATTCGTTTGATCTCAAGTCTGACATGAGAACTTAGGATCCTAGAGGACGTTTGACAGGTTGCATGGCCTCTTGTGATGCACTGGTTCCCTTTCCATGTCATTACCTGTGATTTCTGCTGGTGTTTTTAATGTTCTTGCTAACTGTGTGCTTTGCACTTGCAGAAGAAGATGAAGTCCGAATGCAGTGAAGACGAGCCAGGAACATACAATTTTTAAAAATAAACTATCTATTTTTTTCTAAATGACTTCTGTTTTATTCCCGAGTGTATTCGGTGAGTAAGCAATCTGTTCAGCTTAATGTGGTACGGATGAATTTGAGGAACACTGCCACAAATGAGGCTGCAGAAGGGGACACAGAACGTGCTTGGAGCACTGGAGTGAGAAGGGCATGGGTCGTTGGATCCTGCTCTACAGTGACAAGCACAGGAAAGATAACCACTCATAACTAATAAACTGACAGATACATAGTACAGTACTTTTTTCCTGCTGGGCTTGTGCCACGGGCTTACTCTTGTAGTTAAAATGCTCCAGTTTTCAGGCTAGCTGTGTTCCTGACCAGTGTGCAGCCATAGGTGCTTTTGCTAAATGACTAGCTTAATTTTTTTTTTTTATAAATTACGCTTGCACCTAAGGCACTTCAAGTATTTCTGGAAGTTTCACCCATTCCTTCCCCCATCTCGAGTCCTGTATACTGCTGTATTTTTAGATCACAGAATTAGAAATGTTGACGTGTGCCTGGTTGGTTTTTAATAGTTTTCTTGGTGATGACTGTAGTAATTGAGCCTGAGATACCAAAGTATAACAAAGAGTTCTTTGGAAGCCAGAAAAGCGCTGGGTTTAGCTCTTGCAGCACAAGTTGCCGTGGTTCACGTGGCTTCATTTGGTTCTTTGGACAGCTGTGCTGTGCACTTATGTTGTTCATGTCATTTATTAAATACAAACCTTTGTTTAAATACCAGGTAGTTTAATGTGTTAAAATACGCCGGCTGCGTTGTGCGAGGTTTTCCCCTACAGCGGCATGAAGAGTCACGAGCATTTGGCTGGGAACTGCCTTCCCAGACTAGGAAGATCAAAATAAATTGGATTTAATGTGGCAAAGCCATATGAAATACTTGAGATGTGTCTGGGTGTCCAGCGATGCAGGATTAGTGCCTGGCTGGAACACGACTCGCCTGTGCTTTAAATCCCAGCCCGGAATATGTTTTGCTTTGGCTCAAGCACTGTTTGTGTACTTCCCTCTAGGAAAGTTTGGCTTACAAAGCAGAGTAAGGTTGGTCAGAACTGCTGTAGCTACATTTCTGATGTCGACTCCCATGTTTCATAGCAGTAAGTGTAGATGAGCAGCCTGGGTGCCCACCTCCGCTCCCTTGGCATGGTGGCCTTGGTCAGATGAGAGGAGCTGCTGTTGGATGGTCAGGCCCGTGGCTGCGCCCCAGTCCTGAGCGTCTGGGGCTTGGGTAGAGGGAAGGGGCCCGGCAGCCGAGGCCAGCGGGGTGCAGGGGTGCTTCGTGGCAGCTGAGCAGGTTTATGGTGGAGAAGGTTGGTGCTGCATTACAAGATTCTAACTGCTGCGTTTCACTTTCTCATGTGATCAAGCCAGCGGGTACAGGATAATCTGAGGTACTTCATGCTCCGATTTGACTTCCTTACGTTATTGTCCAGATCCTGAAAAGGCTTCAGCGAGAAGAGGTTTTGTGGTTCCTCAATAGCTGTGCTGCAAGGGGGTGGGTTTCCAGTCTTTGTCTCCACAGCTACTGCAGGCTTACGCAGCCTTTTTTTCCTCAAGTTCTGTTATTTTCCAGTAACTTGTCCTAATTTCTTTTCCACTGTTGCAGCATCGGCTGCTTCCTATGTGAAACTGTTCCAGCCTGAATGTGATTCCAGCATTCAGCGTGCTGAACTTCACCTCCTACAACTCCCTTTATAAGCAAACGGTGTTTTGCTTTCTGTATTGAAATGGGATGTGGAGAATGGCAAAAAGCCCCCCAATTTCTTCGTCGGCCATTCTGTCATCGCCTGGTAGATGACTAGCACAGAGGTGTTCCTCGAATGGCTGGGCGCCGTGCCGGTGGGTGGTTGTCCTCTGGCTGGCAAAGCCGATCCCTTGGTTCTACCAAATGTTTCATTAAGTAGCTCCTGTAATTAAAAAAAAAAAAATTGGAGGCTAAGAGGTACCATGTGGATGGTGTTAAGAGTCCTGCCCGGCCAGGCGGCAGCGTTTATCTGCCATCGTGTCCTGCTGTGAGGGGCTTCTCCGAGCCGTGGTGCTGTGCCGGGGCTTGGGAATGGCGTGGGCCCCGGAGTGACCCCCGGGGGAGGATGGTGACCGGCGTCCCATCAGCGGTGCCAGTGCAGCCCTGGGCTCAGCCCTGGCTGCCTGGGAAATGCAAACATGCAGTGAAGGGATTTTGCAATGTTTTGCACAAAAAAACCCACCTCTGTCCTGGCTGTGAGTGGGCTCTGTTCTGCGGCGGGGGCGAAACCCCGCTGTCGGAGAAAGGAGATGGTTCTCTTTAAGCTGAAGGAAGATGATTTCTGCGGGTGGGTGTCTCCTTGGCTTGCTCGAACAACAAACCTGGGAACAGTGACAAATGCTTCCTGCGGTAACGCCAGTGCCTGAAGGCACGACCTGTGCTGCTGGCGTGAGGGCGCTGAGCTGCCGCAATCCATTGTTCAGGATGGGTTTGGTCTTTTTTTTTTAATCCTTTTTCCCACCACGGGGCTTTCTGAGACAAGAAGGGCTGGAGCCTGCCCTGGCCTGTTGCTGTTTATCATCCCTCAGCTCGCGAGTGGAGCAGGGAGAAGCTCCTCAGCTGCGCTGCTGCGGCTCTCCCAGCAGAGCTGGGGAACGATGAGCTGCCAGGAGTAAAAATAGCGCTGCTGCTGCACCCCCGTAAAGCCAGGTGGCCACGGCAGCCCCTGCAAGGCAGCAGCGCGCGGC
>NW_008795919.1:1851190-1851636 GCF_000699145.1 Aptenodytes forsteri
GTGGCCGCGGCAGCCCCTGCAAGGCAGCAGCGCGGGGCCACGGCTGCGCCGGGGTCAGTGCTGGTCCAGGCCAGCGGTGCCCCCTTGGCTGCGTGGCGCTTCCCGGTGCCTGGAAAATAGTTCCTGCTCTTTCATGATTTATTGGCATTAAAAAAAAATATTTCCACTTGAATTAAAATAACGTCGGTGTCCCGGCAGCTCCCCTGGGCCCTGGCTCTCGTCAATCCAGGGCTGCCTTTTCCGGGAGCCTCGGCGCGTGCCGATGGCCAAGACGTGACGCAAGCAGCGCTGGCGCAGGTGGTGACGCAGGACCGGGGAGCGCAGGGAGGGCGGCAGCCGCCTCCTTTACCCCAAGCGGGCCTCCCTGGTGCCAGAAGAAAATCCTTGCTGCAGCTGCCTCATTAAGCAGAGCTGCGGGCAGGGCTGCCGGCTTCCCCGCCTGTGCC
>NW_008795919.1:1852269-1857193 GCF_000699145.1 Aptenodytes forsteri
CTGGGCTGGCTCAGGGGGCGCAGGACCGAGCCCCTGGGGTGCAAGGCTGAGTCCTCGGGGGGGATGAGCAGGTTGGGGTGCTGGGCTGAGCCCTTTGGGGTGGAGGGCTGAGCCCTTTGGGGTGCAGGGCAGAGCCTTTCCGGAGAAGGGGCTGAGCCCTTTGGGGTGCTGGGGTGCAGGGCTGAGCCCTTTGGGGTGAGCAGGCCTGAGCCCGTTGGGGTGCAGGGCTGAGCGAAGCAGACCCTGCCAGAGGGGCTGTGCCCCCCCCAGCGCCGGGCTCAGGGCTGCTCTGCTCCCCTCCCGCCCTTCCCAGAAGTCGCAGTTCGTGCGGTTCGCCGAGGTCTGTCCCCTGAAGGAGTTTGGGTTTGCGCCGGAGCCGGAACAGTACCTGGAGGCGGTGGGCTGGGTGGAGGCAGTGGCCGGGCTGCTGCTGGCGTTCGGGCCCCAGCTCCTACAGGAGATCAGCAACTTCGTCCTCAGTGTCATCATGATCGGTGAGAACGAGTGGGCGCCCGCCGCCCTGCGTGGGGTCTCGGGGGACACTCAGGGAGGGACCTTGGTTCCCACGCTCTGCTCCTCGCCCAGGTGCCATCTACACGCTGCTGGTGCTGCGGGAGACCCTGGCCATGTGCGCCCCTGCCACCCTCTGCCTCGGCCTCCTCCTGCTGCTCAACATCCGCGGGCATGCGGCCCCCACCAAGCCCAAGTTCGAGTGACTGGAGGCGGGAAGGACGGACGGCTCAGCCAGCGGGAAGCAATGCCCTTATGGTATTTTCGGGGATGGCATCGCTTCCCGCGGGGTAACTTGCCGCTGAGGTGTGGTATGTCCTCTCCTGCCACTGCCAGGGGCTCTGGTGCTGGTTGTCCCCATGCTGCAGGACCCAGACTGGTGCTTTGGGATGGTGGCCATGGCACTGCCGTGGCACTGCCACTGCTCCGGGAGCTCCGTTGCTAAACTCGCACAAGGTGTCCAGCTCTTCCCAGCGTTCGGCCACACTGGGCTGGGGCTGGCTCTGCTCTCCTGGGGGCTTTTGTACTTTGGAATAAAGCCTCTTGTTTTTCATGTTTTGCCTCCCCTGTTTATTTCTGCCTCCCCCCATGCTGAGTTGTGGGGGCTGAGGGGCTGTCCTGGGGCTGGAGGCCCTGGTCCCCTGGAGCAGTACCTGGGGACAAGGACTGAGGACAGGCAGGAGCTGGCAGCAGCTGGCGTGGAGGCAGACAGCCGGTGGGGAGAGCCCGTGTGGGGATGGGAGCCCCCTGGCCACCCAGAGCCACCCAGCAATGTGCCAGGCCACTTGCTGCACATCCTGGGGGACAACAGCGACAACGCAACCCCCCAAACCCTGTGTCCAGGCAGGCACATGCTTTTTGGGGATCTTGCTCCAGTGGGGCCACACACCCACAAGGGACCCCTCTGCCACCCCAGATGGGCACGGCCAACGTGGTCTACTCAGGATGAACCCCAAGATCACGTTTGAACCCGGTGCATCTCCCAGCAAGGCAGCTGGGATGGCTGGGGGGGGGAGACTGGCCGTCTTGAGATGAGCAGAGGGAGTACAACACCTCCGTACCCCCAGCGGGACATGAACCACCTTGGGGTGGCACCTTTGATGTCCCAAAGGAGCACCCACAAATTGCAGGGCCATGCGAAGGAAGCAAGTCAAATGCTCGCAGAGTTTGGGCGGGCCCGGGGTGCTGCTCCCCCTAAATCCAGCTTTGAAGCCAACTAAAGCATTAAGAGCCGAGAGGAGGCAGATTCCAGCTTTGATCTCTTTCGGGGCATCCCCCTTTTCCCCCAGCTGCTGGATGTGGAAACTTGACCCTCTGCCACTTTCATCCCGGCGTGGGTGGGAAAAGGGCCCTGGGAAATGGTCCTAGATGGGGCTGGGGGCACGTGGGGGGGGCTGGCCGCACTGGGCACGGGCTGGCCGCATTGGAACCGGCAGGGCCAGCCCCTCCCCCGCACAGCCCCCACCCATCAGCCGGCGCAGGGGGTCTTAGCATGGCTCCGGCGGGGAATCCCCCGTTACATACACACACAGGTGCTTTCCCCACTCCAGCTGCCATCCCACAGGCACTAACCCCCACAGAGGCTTGCGACGGGGAGCGGGGGATCAGGCAGCCCCCATCAGCCGGCGCAGGGGGTCTTAGCATGGCTCCGGCGGGGAATCCCCCGTTACATACACACACAGGTGCTTTCCCCACTCCAGCTGCCATCCCACAGGCACTAACCCCCACAGAGGCTTGCGACGGGGAGCGGGGGATCAGGCAGCCCCTGCCTCCCCCCAGCACTTAAAGCCTCTCCCAGCCCAACTGGACCAGACGGCGAGGAGCAGCTGGAGGGGACGCAGCCGGTCCAGCCCAACCCGGTGGGGTAAGTAACCAGCTTGGCATGGGTGAGATGGAGCATCCCTGTGCAAATGGGGGTGGGGGAAAGAAAGGGAAAGGGGGACTGTCAAGGAGCTGGGGGCTCCTTGGGGGTCTGCACTGGCTCCACAGAACAATGGAAACCCACCGGGATGAGCCCTGAATCCCCCCCCAGCTCGGCAACTTGCGCCCTCCATGCCTCAGCCTGGTGTTGGGTGCTGCATGTGCTGAATCTGGCCCTGTTGTGCTGGAAAACACCCGCTGGGTGACTCAGTGCCGTCGGCGAGGTGTGGGCAGGCGGTGATGGGAGGTGAAATAGCTGCAGCCCTGGGATACAGCCATTGCGGCACAACGTGGTTTTCCGTGGCCAGGACCTGCAAACAGCGGGGTGGCAAGCCTGCCTTGCGCAGAGCTGGGGGGCGTGGGGGGCTGCCGGCCCCATGCTCGTACCCCCTCTCCGTGCCGGGATCTCTCCACCCTGGTGCACACTGAGCTGGTGGGTGACTTCCCCATGGGTGGGCTCCGTGTGGAGACTTGGAGAGCTGGGAGCGGGACGGGGCTGGGTGGCCCCAGCAAGCACGCGGCTGCGTGGGAGGTGTCAAGCCCCGCAGCTGCCAGCTGGAGCCGGCGCAGCACCTCCGGGTGCTGCCGGCTGCGGCTCTGCCCCTCAGCTGCGGCGCAGCTGGGCCTGCCGCTCCCCGGGGAGCCCTGGCCGGGCAGCTGACAGCGGCCCTGGGGCTCCCTCATGGCGTGGGGAGACGTGGCTGGTGTTGGGCTGGGGGGGGATCCCGGAGCCCCTCGTCTCCTGCGAGGAGCCGCTGGAGGCTGAGCCCCTCCAGCAGACGAGGGCATCCCTGCGGGGGGGCTCTGCCTCCAGTGCCCAGCAGCTACTGCAGGCGCCAGCTAGAGAGGTCGTACTGTCTGGGTCAATGTCCCTTCCCTGTCCCCTGAGGGCTGTGTTCAGGACTGTGCCACTGACTGTCCCCCCATCTTTGCAGGAGCCCGGGATGAACGTCTCAGCACCGGGGCCACTGCCGGCGGGGCACTCCGGCGAGTGCGTGCCCAGCGACCTGGTGCAGTTCGTGCTGGTGCCCGCCGTCTACTGCCTGGTGCTGTGCGTGGGGCTGCCGGGAAACCTGGTGGCCTTGCTGGTCTTCCTGCAGAGCGGCAAGGTGAGGAAGGCCATCCGCATCTACCTCATCAATCTCACGCTGGCCGACATCCTCTTCAACCTCACCCTGCCCCTCTGGATCCCCTACTACCTAGCTGGGGGGAACTGGCTGCTCTCGGAGGCTGCCTGCCGCCTGGCCGGGGCCGCCTACTACCTGGCAACCTACAGCGCCATCACCTTCATGGCGCTCATCAGCTTCAACCGGTACTGCGCGGTGCGGGCGGCGCGGCGGGAGCTGCCACTGACGGGGCGCCGGGGTGCCACGCTGGCCTGTGCCCTGGCCTGGCTGCTGGGGCTGGGCTGCTCCGTGCCCACCTTGGCTGCCCGGCAGACCTTCCCTGCCCGCGCCGGGGCCACCGCCTGCTTTGAGCAGCACGGGCAGCAGCGGGCGTATGCCTATGCCATGGTGGGCTTCTTTGCTGCCGCCTTCCTGGTGGTGCTGGGCACCTACGCCTCCATCGCCCGGGAGCTCTCAGTGCCTGCTGCCGCCCTGCCGGGCTCCCACCGGCAGCAGGCGCGTGCCATGGTGCTAGGGATGCTGCTGGTCTTCGTGGTCTGTGTGGCCCCCTACCACCTCACGCTGGCCCCCTGGGTGGGCAGCCGGCCCCCTGTGCCACTCTGCGGGCCCCCCGCCACCCTGGACATGCTGCACGCGCTGAGTGTGGCCCTGCTCAGCTTCAACAGCTGCCTCGACCCCCTCGTCTACTGCTTCTCCATCCGGCGCTTCCGTGCTGACCTGGGACGGACCCTGCGCAAGATCAGCCGGTGCCTCCCGCTCTCCCCACCGGCCCCTGCTGGGCCCATGCCCAGCGCCCGCACATCCTCCTTTGCCTCCTCGTAGCGGGGTGGGCACCGGGGTCCTGCCCCCCAGCTGCCCCGCAGCCACAGTCCCGGCGGGACGGGGTCCCTGGTACCCGGCTAGGGATGGGGAGCAGCGTGGGGGGAGCTCTGGCTTTGTGCACCCCCCCTCCTCCTCCTCCCATCCCCGTTCTGCTCTCTGTGCATCCCCACGCGCGCACGGGCCCACGGTTTCTGTTCACGCATGGATCCTGCCCTCTGCATTCGCAGGCACTGGGGGGGCGGCTCGCCTGGTGAGGGGGGGCTGAGCTGCCGCAGGGGGAGGCTGAGCCATGGCAGGATGTGGTGAGACAGGACAGGGAGGGATGCCCAGGGGTTGCTGTCCCCTTCCGGGGGTCTCCATCCTGCGGGGACATGCATGACCAAAGACACCCATGGCATGAGCCGGGCTGCCCAGGGCGGGGCTGTTTGGGGCCCCATGGCCGGTCCCGTTCTGCAGCAACTGCACCCCGCGCCAGCCGCTCCTGCGCCCCGCCCCTTGGCGCAGGTGCTGCACACCGAGCGGCGCCAGCCGCTCCTGCGCTCCTG
>NW_008795919.1:1877216-1879133 GCF_000699145.1 Aptenodytes forsteri
GTGGGTGGCTACGGTAGGCACAGCACAGCCCCCAGCCCCACACCTGCCGCCCACCTTCCCGGCGAGCCCCGGTGCACAGCGGGGGCGGCAGAGCTGGCGCAGGGCCGTGGGCGGCTGCGTGGGCGGAAGATGGTGTTTTCCCAGCCCTGGCTCGTTCCTGCAAACCCCGCAGCCCCGCTCCCCGGCGCTGCACAGACAGGAGCAGCAGGTGCTGCGCAGCCACATGGGCTCTGGGGCACGCAGGGACAGGGGGTGGGCGGCTGCGTGGGCGGAAGATGGTGTTTTCCCAGCCCTGGCTCGTTCCTGCAAACACCGCAGCCCCGCTCCCCGGCGCTGCACAGACAGGAGCAGCAGGTGCTGCGCAGCCACATGGGCTCTGGGGCACGCAGGGACAGGGGGACGGTGGTGGGGGCCGGGGTGCATCAGCTGCCCCCTGACCGGGGGTCTCGCCCCCCAGCACAGGGCTGCTCTCCAGCATGCTCCAACCCACCGGTGCCTGAGAAGGAAGCTTGAGGCATCAGGCAGGAGGAGACGGACTGCCTGGGGGACCGCTGGCACAGCATGGGCAGGGTGGCAGCCGGGCACCGGGACAGCTGGGTGCTGTCTGCGTCTGTTGGTGGTGGGTTATTAAAGGCTGCTCAGCTGCCAGCGGGGAGGCAAAGGTGCGGGGCAAGGCCAGGCCCTGGGGGGACCGGGTCTCTGTGTGCCATGGGAATCGTGCACTATGGTGACTCAGGGAGCCCACGGCACAGTTAACCCGGCATGGGCTTACAGGACGCCAGGGTGCCCATGGTGCCCAGGTACTTTGCTTTGGCTCCATGCAGCCGTGCCCACGGGCCAGCCTGGACGGAGCTGGTCTCCGTGTGCCACGGTGCCATGTCTCGGCAGAGCCGGGACATGGCCAAGGGTGCCTCTGCTCCACACCCGGCGCTGGCCCAGCCGTTCTCGACCACCCGGTTGTTCCCCTTTTGAAGTTCATATTAAATTTTAACCCTTTTATATAACTGCTCAGGGAGGTGGGCAGAGCTCTGCTCCCCACATGCAGCAGGAGCAGCCGTGCTGGTGGCAAGGCAGGGTGCTGCAGGGTCTGGCGAGGGCTGGGGCTGGGGCTCCCCTCCCCGGGGGCAGCAGGACTTTCGGGGGGGCTCCCTGCATGCCAGCGGTGGGGGCAGCCCCAGCTCCACCTCTGGCTCTGGCAGGGTGTCCCGGAGAAGGGACTGTTCAGCTGGGGGGGACCATGGTGGGGGCCACGGGGCTGCTGAGCAGACTGCCCTGAGATGGGGGTGGCTCTGCAGAGCTGCAGCACTGGGAGCAGGGCCTGGATCCGGTCTCGCTCTCCCCACAGCACGCTGCTCTCCTGCTGCCCCGTGCCACCCCGGAGAAACACTTGTGTCCACCAGCCCCAGCCGTCCCACTGGGTGATTGATGGCATGACCGCTGGGGACAGCCCTGCCTGGCGACACAGCCAGCCTGGCTAAGGACCACAGTGCTGGGACGTGGACACAAAACGCCAGGATACGGCTGCTTAAAAACCTGCTCCAGGCGCTTGCCTGGGCCGTGTCCCCCCACGCTTCGGGCAGGGGCTCCCACGCGGCATGATGGGCAGCTTCAGGGCCAGCACGGTGCCAAGGCTGGGCACGTGCCACGGTGTGGCTCCCGCCACCACGCGCAGCAAGGCATTAACCAGGTTATTGTTCCGCTGCACTTCTAACCCATGTGTGCTGTAATTATTATTATTAGCAAATTACACGGTGTGGTGCAAGGGGCTTGGTGGGCGGGTGGCAGCTGGCGGCCCCCGGTCTGCTGGGGGGATGCTGGGCCCCCGTGGCTGTCCCGGTACCCCAGGGCTGTTCCGGTACCCCGGCACTTCCCGGGCAGGTAGTGTGGCCACCGGCAGGGGTGGGTGATGGGTCCCAG
>NW_008795919.1:1880141-1884324 GCF_000699145.1 Aptenodytes forsteri
CGGGATCCCCCGGCGGGTACGGGAGAAGGGGTGCGGGCATCCCCCGTCTCCTGGTGCGTGAGGCTTTGGGGAGGGGGCTCTCAGCCCCTCCAGCCTCCCCCCCGGAAGGCGACACCAGCCATCCTGGTGCTCTCCCGCTGCGGAGGGCTCGGGCCAGGGTTGGGCAGGCCCAGGACCCCTCCCCAGCCCGGTGGTCTCCCCTCTTGCCAGCGTGTGAGGCTGCGAGGCAGGGAGGGTTGGCGCTGGGTGTGGGAGCCATGTCCCGGCCGGGCCGGTGCGGGTCCGGGGCTGCCGGTGGGTGCTGGGAGCTGGCACAGAGCACAAGCTGAGCAGTGACTCTCACCGCACATCCAGGCTCCGTGGTACAACCCAGCCTGGCAGGCAAGGAGAGCTTTCTGGGGGCCCGGGTCTGGGTGTCTCTCTCCTCTTGTCACCTTCCTTCTCCCGGACGGTTGGGTTCTGTTGGAGGAGCCAGTCTGGTCCCTCCAGCCCGTGCCAAACCTGCAGAGCAAGTTGGCGCTGGGACTGCTCGTGTCTCTCCATCCCGCGACATCCAGCCCTGCATGTCACCTCCCTGGTGGGGCACAGGGCAGCACTGCCCGTAGTGGGTCCCTGCCTGCTGCCCTAGGCAGGCACGAAGTCCCAAGCAGGCAGGAGGGGACAGAGCCGGGCTGTTGGGTGCCCCTCTGGGAGTCCGGGCTGGGAGCAGAAGGCCTCCCTTGGTGTAAATCGGGGCAGGATCCGGCCAGCAGTGCAGATTCTCCTTTAGGAAATGGATATCATTTCCCATCTATCTTGGTTCCTCGCCACTGTGCTCCCAGTGTCCTCCTGCATGCGTCTGTGGCTCCCAGCCCTTGAGGACCCCATCTGCTGGGGGATGGAGCAGGGGGATGGCCACCAGGAGACGGGCATGGCCACGCTCCAGAGGCTGGAAGGAGGCATGTCAGCCCTTTCAAAGCATTTATTCAAGCACTGGCAGGGCCGAGAGGGAAAAAATAGCCATCAAAGTGATCATGGAGCATCTGAGCTGGAGGGGCCCCTCCTGGCTGCGAGGGTGGTGAGAGCACCGGTGCGGCAGGCGTGAGCCATGTTTGGGGCTGCCTTGGGCATTTTTACCCGACCAAGCCTGGGCACCAGGACCGGCTCCAGGCATCCCTGCTGCAGGGAGTGGGGTGACACAACCGTGGCGTCTCCATCCAGCCTGGGCGAGTTGGTGCTGAGCCCTCGGTGCCCAAATCTCTCTCCTGGGTGCCAGGGCTTGTGATGTGTGGGCTGGAGACGGCAGTGCAGGCTGGAGGAGCAGCACCCAGCCCTCCTGCCGGGCCTGGCCCCTGGCAGCCTGGGCAAGGTGCAGGGAAGGAGCGGAGGGCGGTGGGGACCCCAGGCTGGGGGTCCCTGGGGGGGCAGGATCCGGCCCCACGTTGGGGTCTTGTGCCCAGGTGGTGCTGCTGCGGCTGGGGCTGGGGCTCCAGATCCAGGTTTTGCAGACGCTTGTGTCTCTCTGACAAGCTGGTCCGAAACCCTGGATCCTACCCAGCCAGAAATTTGGATCTGGAGCCAAAGGTGACTCTTGGCCCTTACTGCCATCACGGGCGAAGCTAAAATCTGGATCTGAGCGGCGACATGAGGAACCTGGATCCGGCTCAGGAGCTGAACGTGTGGCTTGTGCTCCTTCTGCCCATCAAATTGGATTTCCTGAAATAGCCTGTTGAAGACCAGAGCCCGGCAGGGACCAAATGACAGGTCACCAGGGGTGTGGAAGCACCACCACGATCCTGGCTGCCTGCTTCAAGACGTTGGCAGCCAGCAATAATAGTAATATACGGTGCCATTGCTGGGAGAGCACAGCGCCGGAGAGCTAAGAATAGCAGGCGAGACGTGCCGGCAGCCGGGGGACTCGCAGGGAGGGCCGGGGGCCAGAGGCATGCAGTTGGATGTGTTCTGGGGGACATCCCGGTGATGGGGTGGATGGAGGTGGCTGCCTGCCTTCCTTATGGGGGGGGGAGGACATCCCCGTGGTGCAGGTGGCACGGGGCACGGTGGGTGCCAGCAGAAGGCAAGGGGACGGGGACGTGCAGAGCAGTGCCCGGTGCTGCCGACCCTGCATAGCGCCCTTCAACGTGGCCTCGGGGCTCTGCCGTCCCCAAGAGCTGGGATTGAAGCCTGCACTGCTGAAGTGCTCCGTGGCCTTGGGATCATGGGCGTCTTGATGGCCCCGTGATACCCGGACCTCAGCGAGCAGCAGCACAGGGGTCCACCCTGGGATGAAGCAGGGGGCCAGACTCCGAGTGCAGCACCCTGTGCTTGCCTCCCCTCCACTGGGCAGGATCAAGCCCCTTCTGCTCCCCCTGCTCTGCCCTGTGCCCTGGGGCCATACAGCATCAGCCGCGGGGGGACAGAGGGGGCATGGCCTCCATGGGCACAAGAGCTGAGCCGTGGGCAGGCCGGGCTGCTCTCTGCCAGCTGCGGTGGCAGCACATGGCAGCAGAGCAAGTGCCCATCAGATTAAGGAGAATTAATTTGTACTTTCCCCATTTCCGTGGGGCTGGAGGTGCTGTGGGCGCTCGGTGTCCCCTTCCCTCGAGCAGCTGTGCTCCCGCAGCTCCCGTGTCAGCACCTCTACAACCTGCCCTCAATCCTAATTAGGTTTTCTACATCCCCCCCCCTCAGCTCACTCCTCCCCAAATGCTGGAGCGGGAAGGAGCCATGACATGGTTTCTAATCAGCTTCTGAATTCAGATTTCTCTTGGCTGTCGTTGGTGGAGGCTTCTCCTCAATCCTAATTAGGTTTTCTACATCCCCCCCCCTCAGCTCACTCCTCCCCAAATGCTGGAGCGGGAAGGAGCCATGACATGGTTTCTAATCAGCTTCTGAATTCAGATTTCTCTTGGCTGTCGTTGGAGGAGGCTTCTCACAGCCTTTGTCTGGTGCTGCCCAAGCAGGGTGCTGCTCTGCGGTTCCCCTCTATGCCACGGCGGCAGGCGATGCTGGCACCCCGGGGAGTGAGCGGCTCAGCGCCGCGCGTGGAGGCAGCCGGGAGACCCTACAGAAACACAGTGCTGTTTGGAGCCGGGAACTTGCAAGAACATCACCAGCACCCACAGACCCTGCCACGCGCGGCCGGGTGGGAGCCAAAGCAGGTGGCCTCCCTGCCGCAACCCAGGTCTGGCGGGCACTGGGACTGCCATGTGGTGCAGCGGTGCTGTGCTGGCCGCACCGGCTGCTCCTGGCAAGCACTGAACACCGCTGCTGCTGTTTTCCTGGGGCTTGTTCTGTGTTGCTCCCGGGGGGCCAGGTGGCTGGTGTGGGAGCTGGGCACCGTGCCCTGTGTGCCTGGCCTGGCGCGGCTCCACTGCAGCCGGTGCATTGCTGGGTTTGGCTCCTTCCCCGACACCCGGACCTCGTCGGCAGCGAGTTGTGGCTCTGAGTGAAGCCAGGGGTTGCAAACACTTCCCAGCGCTGCCAAGCCCCAATTAATAGCCTGTGAATCATGATGCCATTGGAAGAGCAGATGTTTGTGGCATGGTTGCCAGCACTCGGTATTTCACCAAGGGTCTGTTTGGCCTTAAACTGGCAGCTTTGGCCAGCAGGTGTGGTAGGAACCTCGCTGCCTGCCGGGTCCTCTCCCCTGGCAGGGCCGGGAGCCATTTGGGCTGGGAATTAGCTGAAGTTTTTGGTGGGCAGAGCAGAGCGGGAGAACAGCCTGTCTGTGGGCGTGTGGGGGTGCCGCTTTGGAGTGAGAGGACTGCAAAAGCTGAAGGTACCAAATCCTGGCGTGATGCCCGGCGGGGGACCTGCCGGTGTCCCATCCCTGGTGCTGCGGCCTCAGCCCGGGGCATCCCCTGTCTCCCCAAGGGGCTGGAGGGGCTGTGGCAGGACTGGGGACCCCAGGCCCCTCAGTTTGGGGATGGTGAACTGGTTGTTACTGCGGAAACGCTGCGTGTCTTGGATGTGGCTGTCCCTGCCATGGTGGTGCAGCTGGGCCAGGTCGGTGTCCCCAGCCGGTGGGTTGGGGCGAGACCCCGTGGTGGTTGATGCACCCCGGGTCGGTGCAGCCAAGCCGAGGGGTCTCAGTGTTTCATGTCACGACACACATCTGCTCTGGGCTCCCCCGGGCCCTCTCTGGGGGGGGGGGAGTTGGGGAGAGCCCTGTGCCGGGGGAGCGTGGCGGGTACCAGCGGGT
>NW_008795919.1:1885046-1889317 GCF_000699145.1 Aptenodytes forsteri
GGGGACGGGAGAAGGGGCTGCTGGGCGGGAGGGGAGCTGGCCTGGCTCCGTGCAGGGGGGTCTATGCCTCTCAGAGCCCCTCTCCCGGCAGAGCCCCACTTTGTGCCCGTGCGGGCACAAAGTGGTGCGGGTTGCAGCGGATAGCGGGGGGGGGGAGCTGAGTCCCCCCAGCCCGGGCGTAGCGGGAGCCCCCCAGGCAGCCCACACCCCCGCGAAGCTGCTCCTAACCCTTTCCTGGCCAAGTCCTCCTCCCTCGCAGCCACCTCCTCGTCTCGGTGTGCAGGTATGGCTCCCAGCCAGCCCTCACCCAGACAAGCCTCGGCACAGCCTTGAAGCTCGCCCGGCCGGGATGGGGAGCTCCCAGCCCAGAGGTCTCTTCTCCCGTTCCCTGCAGCCCTGCGCTGGGCTGGGGGCTGTGTCTGCTGGAGCCGGGGGCTGTGCACGTTGGGGGGTGTGTGCTGGGGCTAGGGGCCAGGGGCTGTGCACACTGGGGCCAGGGGCTGCGTGCACTGGGGCTGTGCACGCTGCGGGTGGCAGCCTGGGCTGTGCCTGAGCTGAGCTCACCCTGGGGACATGGTGCGCTCAGCCTTGGGGCCATGGTGGTCTGAGTGTGGGCGTTTGCTCCAGGCCCAGCACTGCACAGGGCCATGCTGCGCTGGCTGTCCCCGAGCCGTGCCGCACTGGGGTCCATGGCTGGCTGCGCAGGTGAGGAGGGAGTGGGCTGTGTGCAGGGGAGGCTTTGCTGCGTGCTCAGAGCTGGGGGGATGTGCTGGCCTTGCCCAAGCCCCTTGTGGGGTGGGTGTTCATTTGCCTGCCTGTTGCATTCCAGAAAGCAGAGCAGGTAGCATGTTCTGGCAGCGTGGGCAGCGGCACAGGGCTGCGCCTCCGTGTGTGCGAGGGATGGGGTCCCCTCTGCAGTGTCTGTGTGTTGGCCCATGGATGGATCCGGGGAGCCCCGGGTCTGCCTGCCTGCCAGACGGCCCTGCTGCCGGGGAGCGGCACAGCCGGTGCCGACATCTGTGCTTCGAGCCCTGACTGTCTTCGGTTTGCTCTTTGGCACAGTCACGGTAGCAGTCGGGTCCCTCCGTACCTCTCCATGGTTTTCCCCCACCACTTTGCCTCTCCATGAGACGAACCTGTATTCTCCGGTGTAGTTTCTTGGAGGGGAAACTGAGGCAGGAGGGAGGGAAGTAGCAGAGCCCTCTCCTGAGCCCCATCATCCTCAGGCTCGATCCCACGCCTCACCCTGGGTTGTTTTTTCCTGCCAAGTGATGCCAAGAGCCAGGGGGAAGCAAGGGCGTCCTGAGACACAGCTCCCGGTTGTGTCTGCCCGGGGCCCTGGAGCCGCCCAGCTCCTCCTGCCGCCGCCTGGCACGTCCCTGGCCTGGGGCTGCGAGAGGGGCTGGTGGCAGGGCCGCGGGGCAGCTGTCTGCAGCATGTGCTGCCGAGCGGTGCGGTGGCCATGGTGGCTGTGGCAGCCATGGTGGCTGTGGCAGTGGTGGCCGTGGTGGCTGCGGCAGCCATGGTGGCTGTGGCAGTGGTGGCCGTGGTGGCTGCGGCAGCCATGGTGGCTGTGGCAGTGGTGGCCGTGGTGGCTGCGGCAGCCATGGTGGCTGTGGCAGTGGTGGCCGTGGTGGCTATGGCAGTGGTGGCCGTGGTGGCTGCGGCAGCCATGGTGGCTGTGGCAGTGGTGGCCGTGGTGGCTGTGGCGGTCGTGGTGGATGTGGCAGTGGCAGCTGTGGTGGCTGTGGCGGCCGTGGTGGCTGTGGCAGTGGTGGCTGTGCTGGCTGTGCAGTGGCAGCTGTGGTGGCTGTGGCGGTCGTGGTGGATGTGGCAGTGGCAGCTGTGGTGGCTGTGGCGGTCGTGGTGGATGTGGCAGTGGCAGCTGTGGTGGCTGTGGCGGCCGTGGTGGCTGTGGCAGCCATGGTGGCTGTGGCAATGGTGGCTGTGGCAATGGTGGCTGTGGCAGTGGTGGCCGTGGTGGCGGCGGGCGGGCGCTGTCCGCGGTGCTGATCCCCCCGGCGCTGCCTGCCTGGCCCCACGCTGCGTGGCCGAACGGGAGAACCGGCAGCGTGTCCCCACCCCTCGGTCCCCCCCGGGGGTGCCGATGGGCGCGCTGGGGCTCGGGGTCCCCCCACTCCCCCGGGGACGTCCCGGCCTGCCCCTGGCCTTTGATGTGCGGCAGCTCCAGACAGGGCTGGTGGGGTGGGCAGCCAACCCACGGCCGTGCCCGCCACCCCGTGCCCTGCCTGCCGGGCTGGGCACGGCCCCGTCCCCCCCCGGGCCCTGCTAATTGCTCCGCTGCGCGGGTCGGACGGGGACCGGGCGCTGTGAGTTGGGCTGGAGAGCCGGGCAGGGCAGAACAGGGCACCTGGAGACATGGGCCACCAAGGCTCCATCACTCCCTGACGGGTTTGGGGCAGGCCGGAGAGGTGCTGCCAGCTCTGCTTGGTGCACCCAGGTGGGCACAGGGTGGCCGATGCGATGTGCCTGGGGCAGCACTGCTGGCTGGGGACACTGCGCCCACCTCCGCCCCCCGGAGCTGTGTCCCCGACCACAGTGCTGGTGTCAGTGCTCCCAGAACAAAATGTCAAACCATGCAAATGAGGCTGCGGGAGCGGCTGATTGAAGGGCCCTGCCCCGCCTCGGAGTTGCAATCAAATATGCAAATGGCTCCCGAGGAGGCTAGTGAAGGCTATTAATAGCGGGGGATGAGGCTGTGAGAAAGCATGGTGTTCCTTGAGAGGATGAGACTGGAGGCTGAGCTGGCTCTGCTCGTCCTTCTGCCCTGCATGAGCCACCCGGGCAGGCACCCGCCTCTCTGCTGATGCCCTGGTTGGGGTGTTGGGTGGTCCCTGCGGGGAGCCCATGGACACCAGGTATCGTTTTGGCTGCCATGACCCTTTGCAGGGCAGGTGCCGCCCGTGTGCCTACGCTCCTGCCCAGCATCCTGTGTGAATGGTGCGTGTCTCCGTGTCGAACAGCCGGGAAACCCCGCAGGGAAATCGCATTTGTTGAAAATGCCGGGCTGAGATTTTTCCCCTTGGGGAGTCTAACCTCAAACAAGGAGGAATTAAGTACCCGGGGGGACCCAGGCACTGCTGGGGGGGTTTACTGTGGCTCAGTCTGGTGGGGGGAGCTCAGCCTGAAGCAGGCATCACCGTTTCAGTGTAGGGAGGGAGGAAGGAGCTGGGGAGGGCTCCTCCCAGCCCCCCATCCTTCACCCTCCGCTTTCATCTCCCCTTCTCTCCTGGTTTCCTTCCGTTGCCGTTGAGGCAGAGGACATCCCTCTCCTGCCAGCTCCAGTGTGAGCACGAGACGGGTTCCCACCGTGGCGCTGGCAGGGACTGTGCTGTCCCCAGTGCCCCAGCTGGCACGGGGAGCTTGGTGCGCTTGGGCCCCCGCTGCAGCCCCTCTGCCCGGTCTTGTGGGTTTTGGGAGCTGGGAACCACCTGACCTTCTTAGAAAATTGTGGAAGTAAGGCTGGAGACAACAGTAACTAATTATTTAAAATCTGAAACTGGAATAATTAGCCCAATTAACAGTCTCAGGTGACGTCTTATTCCATCTGATAACAGCCTGAGGAAGAGGTAAATTAATTAACCCATCAGCCTGACGTTTGTAGGTCACCGTCGTCTCCTCATGCCTGTCCGGGCGGGAGCAGGGGTGGTTTGGGGGTGCCCATCCTGCTTGGTGCAAGGGGTCTGCATCTTTTGGGGGTCTTGGTGCAGGGAAGGGGGCTGTGGGTGAGCCCAGGCGCCAGCTGGGGGAGATGGATTGGGGGCTAGCAGGTGGGGGGAGAGGGTGCCGTGGTCTGAGGCTGGGGTGATGGGCAGGTGGACGGGGCTCAGTGTCCCCTGGGAATGCTACCAGCGCAGGTTCGTTAGTGAGGCAGCAGCTGTAGGCCTTTAAGGTTGCTGTGGAAACGGTGGTGCTCGCTACCGGGAGGAGCCTTCTGCTTTCCAGGCAGGGCCCCCCCCATCACTGCGGGAGGGGGACCCCCACCCCAGACACCTGGGACCACACAGACCCCCGTGTCTGGGGAGGGACATGGCAAGGGCATGGCCGTGCACACGCAGGCAGGTGGCATTGGGTGTGCAGCTCCCCGCAGGCCAGGCCCCCTCCCTCGGCCTCGCCGCGGCATGGGCAGCCTGCAGGGATTTCGCAGGAAGAGAGCAAATCCAGCCGCCGCGCCGCTTCCGTCCTCTGGCTCCTGCAGAGCCCAGATGGGCAACTTCATGGCTTAGCGGCAGCGGCAGGGTGAGGGGGGC
>NW_008795919.1:1893892-1899315 GCF_000699145.1 Aptenodytes forsteri
CCAACGCAGGCAGGTGGCATTGGGTGTGCAGCTCCCCGCAGGCCAGGCCCCCTCCCTGCCCTGTCCGGCACGGACCACCCCAGCCCCAGCTTGTCCTTGGCATGGCTGGTGGTGCCAGGCAGGGCTGCACACACATGCACACGTATGGACACACATGCACACGCATGGACACATGCACACGCATGCATCTCTGCACAGCGCGGGGTGCCAGCGTGCACACCTCCCTGGGCAGCGCAGCTGTGCCCCTGCACCACCTCGGGACCCTGTCCTCGCACCTCCGCTGGCACGTGGCCGTGCACGCTGCTGGCGCGGGAGTGTGCACATGTACCTGCCTGCACCCCAGCCTGGCAGCTCTGCCCAGCCTGGCACCGGGGCCGCAGTGCCGTGCTGCCTGCCCTCCCTGGCATGGCGTGGCATGGGGCTGACGGGGTGCAGAGCATGCCGAGGCAGAGCCCCTGGCTGCAGCCCCGTAGGCGGCTCGGTGAGGCCTCGGTGCTGCTCTCAGCTCTTGGGAGTTTTAATGAGGTAAGTTGTATAAAAAGCTCTGTTTGCCCTAAATGCCCATCCCTGCGTGAAGCCGCTGCAGCGCAGCCTGGGCCCACCCCAGGTGCTGGGCAGGGGGCTGCGGGGCTGGGCACATGCTCCCGAGCTGGGCACGTGGCAGCGACAGGAGGAGGAGGAGGACGAAGGCGTTTTAGCACATTTGCAATCATTTCCCTCCTCCCTCCACAAGTTTACAGCTTACCTCAGCGGCTTATCAGCCTCCAATCTCATTAAATCAGGCAAATTGTAGCATCTGATATTTTATGGAGATTAAGGTGTGCGCCCAGACTCTATAATTATCGGCAAAGATGTATTTACAATACCTTGTTGCTAGTAAACAAAAAATAACTTCAGATCAAAGCGCTTTTACAGGGAAATAAATCTGCCGATAGAGCCCCGCTGCGGCGTGCAGCGGGGAGACGTCGGTGCTGCCCGGGGCAGGCGGGCGTTGCAGGGGAATGCATGGAGGGCGGTTCAGGGATGTCCCTGGTCCCATGTGGCTGCTGTGGGTCCCATGTGCTGGGGCCACCCCCAGGCTGGTGCCCTGTGCCTGGGTCTCCCTTGCTGGCATCTTGCATGGGTGCCTGGTGGCACCCACCCCTCCAGCTGTGGCTCCCTCAGGGATTTCTACCCCAGAGACCTCCCCGTGCCCCTGCTGACACAGGACCGGGATTTACAGGCACAAGCATGTGAGCGGCGGCAGTAGCGCATTGCCCCTCAATTTTTCACCGCGGTGGGAGCGCTGCGGATTACCGATGTGGTGACGCTGGTTTATTGCTGCCTGAAGTGGATTTATCTACGCGACGGGGCCCGGGCTTGGCGCCGGTGTAAATCACTGCAGCACGGCCGGCACGAGCCCGAACACGGTGGCTGCCTCCCACCGGGCCAGGGTGTTCCAGCCTCCCTGGGGGTTTTTGTATCTGGGCTCCCCACGGGGCTGTGCGCTGCACACCCCGGCACAGCTGCCCAGCAGCAGGCACGGTCATCCCTTCTCTGTCTCACTCTTCTGCCCTCTGAAATGAGAATAAAATGGTGATAATGCCGCAGACGTCCTCTGGAAAGGGCTCCGAGGCAGATGAAAAGCCCTACTTAAGAGTGAGGCCATTATTATTAATAACTCGGAGCAAGGCTGTAAATTCAGCCGACACAGCTATTACGGGAAATGAACCTGCTCCTGTGCCGGATCCAAGGCTACCCGGGCGCAGGGTAGGGATGGGGACAGGAGAGCGGGGCTGGATGGCCGCGTGGCTGCTGGCTGGGTCATGTCCACAGCCATGGGGGCAGCATGGCCGGCAGGGGCAAAACCTCTTGGCAGACACCAGCTCCATCTGGGCTCACTGGGACGATTTCTCACCTTTTCTGGGAAGGTCGGAGGTGTGAGGGAGGGGACCTGGAGCACGGGTCTCCTCCCAGCAGGAAAGGAGGTGGCTGACGTTTGCAACAAGGCTGAGACCTGGCTGAAGCTCAGGACAGGGGTGACACAGGCTGTGAGGAGCATGGCAAAGGCTGGTGCCAGGGCTGGGCACAGGGGGAGGGGCCGCAGTGCCGCAGCCGTGACTGTCCTGGCTCAGGCTGGCTGTGCCCATCTGGGGAGCGTCCACGGGAATATTACACCTTGGCAAAGATTACATTAAAATAAAAATAACCCAGTGTCATTCGTTGCCCAGTGCCTGCAGCCAGGTCAGCAAAAGGCGGAGAGCTGCCATGGCTCCCACCCCATTGGGATAGCTTCATCTCCGGCATTGCCAGCCCAGGAGCCGTGCAGCCGGGGCAGCCCTGGGGCCGGCGGGGTGCTGGTACCCAGGATGGCAGAGCTGGATGTGGGGCTGGGCAGGGGGTCCTGTGGGGGAGTGGGGTGCTGCGGGGTGCTGGGGCCGTGGCCATGGGCTCGTGGTGCTGTCTGCACCCGGCTCAGGAGCTTCTGCGGGGGAACGAGCTTTGATATAAATATCTTCTTGCTCAGCACACGACCTACTTTCCAGACAATGCCATTAGCCTCCCGACTCCCTCATTCATCTTCCGCCATCCTCCCCCAGCCCGCCCTGCGGCGGCACCCGCGCTGGTGCTGCACGCCTGGCCATGGTGTGGCGAGGCAGGGTGGGCACCTGGCTCGGTGGCACCATGAAGACCCCCATGCTGGGGCTCAGGGCCAGCCGGCAGTCCTGTCCCCATGGCTGGAGGGGGGCTCTTGCTGCCTGGCCCCTGCCCCTGCTCTGGCCTTGCAGGGGGTGGCCGGGTCCCCTTCAGAGTTTCTCCAGCCCGTCCTGGAGGGTGCTCAGCTGCGTCATCCCTTCCCACTGCCCCTAGCCCTGTTCCCTGGCACAGTCCTTGCCCTGGCTGGCAAACAGCCTTGTCCAGGGACAGCCTCTCCTTGTTGGGGACATCCTTGTCAGGGCAGGGGGGGAGCGCGGCGAAGCAGGCAGCAGCCAAGTGCCAGCTCCAGGCTGGCTCATGGGCAGCGTTCGGGGGCCAGGACTCCTCCTGAGCCCTCCCGGAGCATCCCTGGCACTGGGGCCACACACGTGGTTCATCCAGGGACGATCCCATGGGAGCTCCCACGTGGCGGCAGAGGCTGTGCCGCACAGTTGGCAGCCGGTGAGCGGCTGGTGGGATTAGGGGCAGGTTGGGTAGAGGGTGCCTGGTCCCACCAGCATGGGGCTGCCTGGCCCCCCCGGCCCCCGGTGACAGCCATGGCATCAGTTTTCCCCTGAGAGCTGGAAACGCCTCCCCGGAAGGCAGGGCAGCCCCTGGGCCCACCGCCCGCACACCTCCGTGTGCCCCCGGGGCCGAGCCCCCACTCCTCCCCTGCAGCTAAAATTAAATATTCAATTTGTATTGCTGGTAAATCCTGCAAATCTCTTTTATCTCTAAGCTCTTGTAGCAGGAATATCGGTGGTGTAATCTCCGCGGGGGCCCATCCCGCCGCGCTTTGCAGCTCCCCGGCTTGGACCATGCTCCCCTTTCCCCACGACTCCCCATGGGACGCTTCGGAGGCTGGTGGTGGAGCGGGACCCCAGTGCCCATGGCAGAGCACCCCGTGACAGAGCACCCCATGGCACCCACCCTGCCTGCGCTGCCTGCTGCAGGGGCGAGGGCGTGTGCCGTCCCCACCCTGTGCGCGTGGGGATGCCAGTGCCTGGGTGACTGACGTGGTCCTGCCAGAGTGCCCCCCATCCCCGCCATGCCCCCAGCTCGCCAGCCGTGTACCCCCCCTTGCTCTACCCCCACGCCAGGCCCACGCTAAGAGCATTGTGCAGAATTATGTATTTAAATATTTAGGTTTTCATCAGCTTTGCAAATTAAGGCCATCCATTAAAGCAGCAGTTTGGGTCTTCCGCTGGTGAGCTGGGCTGTGCTGTGCCCCGGGCTCGCTGCGCCCATCCTAGCCCCGGCCCCGAGGGGCCCCAGAGGTGGGATGCAGCCTGGGAACGGGGCACAGTGGTCTGGAGCATCCCTGCCGGTGCAGGGACCAAGGGCTCTGCTTCCTCGCCATTCCCAGGTCCTGCTTGCTGGAAACCCTGGCTCCTGCAGCCCTGCTGTGGGAAGAGCCGTGGGACGGGACAGTGTTGCAAAGGGAACTGGTTGGGATGGGTGTTATTTGAGGTCAGAGCGGAGGGTGCTGCGTGCCGGGGAAAGCAGGGCATGGAGAAACGCCAGTGGCAGGTGAGAGCCTTGGCACGGCTGAGTGCCTGGCGGGAGCGGAGCCGGGGATGGAAGGGCCAGCCTGCCCAGGGGCTCGGCGGGGACGGGCAGGGGATGGCCAGAGATTGTTGCCACTGCTGCACTTGGCGCTAACGCTGTGCCGCCCCGAACTCACCAAAGCAGCTTTGGAGTGATCCCTGGCTTAAGTCATTACACCCTGTGGCCGGGGAGATAAGTGGCTTTTTAAGCCCAGGCAGCATGGCCCGTCCTGCCAACGGAGCGGGCTGCGTGCAGGTGGGGAGGGCGAAACGGCACAGCCCAGAGGGTGGGTGGGGAAACAGGGTTCATCTGGCACCGCTGCCAGCCAGGGGCCCTGGCGCAGCCGCCAGCACCTGGGGGGGCTGCCATGACCCCCAGATGCCTGGAAAGGATCCTCTGGTGGGGGGCAGGTCTAACTCCTGGGGGATGCCCAGAGCCCACCTCCCACCTGGGGCTCTGCTGGGTACTGGAGTAAGGTGCCTGGTGGGGATGTGGACAGAGCCCCCAGGGCCAGCGTGGCGTGGGGACATGCCCCTGCTCGTCCCTTCCCTTTGCTGCAGATGAACATCAGGCACATTGGTCTCGCGTCGGCTCTCCCATCACGCTGGGCTCCCCGGGGTCACCTGCACGTCCCCCTTTCTGCCAAGCACTGGAGGGGCACCAGGGGAGCGTGCTGGCTGCTGCCAGCCCCGGGCAGTGCAGGCAGATGTTGAGTGTGTCCGTGGGAGGGAAGCTGTCCGTGGGCATAACCAGTGATGGGTGCTCATCCGTGCAATGCAGCGCCCATGAACGCTGCGCTAGCTGGCATGGGCTGGGGTCCCTGGGGCCCTGCCTGGCCTGGGGGTCCTTCCAGGGTGGTCTCCCGACTCAGTCAGCTGCGCTCCTGCTGCTCTGGCTGTGGGGTCCCACCTCCGGCAGTCGGCTCCCCATGTGCCGTGTCCTGGCTCCCGTGGGCAGGATGAGCATCGCTGTGGGGCCGAGGGGGCCGGAGGTGCCTGTGCCTTGGGGCAGCTCACCCCTGCCAGCCCTGCCTCTGCCCGTGCCTGCCCAGGGATGCTCGCACGGCTCCTTCCCTGTGCCACCTCTTTCCTTCTCAGCCAACTTCTTCACGGGCTCTGGCTGCCGGCCCCAGCCGCTCCCCGCTTGTACACGGCTTTTGAAGAAGTGGCTCTTTCGCCCAGATCCGGGTTTTGGGCTTG
>NW_008795919.1:1899601-1901766 GCF_000699145.1 Aptenodytes forsteri
CCCTCTTGTACACGGCTTTTGAAGAAGTGGCTCTTCCGCCGAGATCCGGGTTTGGGCTTTGCAGGGATGGAGCGCCAGGCTCCCTTCTCTGGCTTTGCCCTGGCAGCTCCAGGATGCTCCGGCTCCCTCGCATGCCCCGGCACAGGAGCATGGCTCTTGCCCTGGGGAAATCGGCTCTGGGGACCAGGGTGCCCGGGCGGGCGGTGCTGGGCTGCGCGTGCTGTGCGAGGCTGGGGGTCCCGCCTCCCCCACGGCGGCAGTGGCCAGAGGCATCTGCGTTGTGGCTGGGAGTCCCGGTGCTGGCGGCCGTGCCGGGATCCCTGGCAGCTGGGGCGTCGTGGCTGTATTTCCTCGCTCTGCTCCAGGAATAATTGCTCAGATGGGGACTTGGGGCAACTCCCATCCCTCTCCCGGCATGGTAATGAGTCAAGAAGACTCAAAGACAAATGGCTCATTAAGAAGCAGTGCTGCATTGCAGGATTTTTCATCCCACCAACCGCTGCATCAGCAGAGGCAGCACCTCTCGCGCTCGCTCTCCCCAGCCCTGGAGAAGGAGCTGTCAGGCAGCTGGTGCCGGTGCCAAAATTAATCATGTGCTTAATAACCTGCCCCTCCCATCGAATGGCCAGTCCTCAGCCTCCCCGCACGTGGAGTGGGGCAGCAGCGCTGGACTTGAGCCCTGGGACACCGTGGGTTTGGTGCCTGGGAAGCACCCGTGCTCGGCAAGGAGGGACGTGCCGGGGCAGGGCTGAACCAGGGGAGATGCCCTCCGGCATCGGGGTGCCAGGGCCCCCCAGCCCAGCTCTGTTGGGGTGCCGGACGGCTTTGCCGGGCAGCATGATGCTGCCGGCCCCTCTCGGCGGCCTCGGTAAACCCTTCTCACTCTGCTCATATTTGCAGTTCTTCAGCTGGTGTTTGTCCTTCACGACTTTTTAAAAATCTCACCTCATCCCTTATTTACAGTGGCGGCCGGTTGGTTCCTGCCCCTCACAACCCTCTCCGGGCAGCGCCCGCCTGCTGCCCGCTCGGTTTTCTTTTGTTAACAGATTTGATTTCCTGATTGCATTGAGCACGTTTGCTGCGATCTTTGCATCCTGCTCCCTCCCCTTCCCCTTCTCCTTCTCCTTCCCCTTCCCCTGGCCAGCCCTTACCTATGGGGGTGACAAACCTCTCCCTAATGACATGCTCTTCCCTGCCTGACACGACTAATGAACCATCGGTGAGCTGCTTTCAGCTAATTCAGCTTCTAAGAAAATAATGACTTGGTACAGAATTATGTACTAAATTAGGTGATCTCTTACTAAACCCCCCTTTTTTTTTTTCCAGGCTGAGTAAGTTTTACTAATACAGCCTAATAAAATAACATAGCAATTAGTAATAAAATAAAATGTTTGCTTTCTACAATCCTTCTCACTTACAATGAGTTGGGAAAAAGTAAATAGATTAAAAGCACGGTGGAAACGACCTGGCGGCATTCCATATTTATTTTCTTCTGACGACCGTAGATCAAATTTGCTCAGCTCCTAAGTGGGAAGACCACTTTTTTTTTTTTTCCCCAGGCTCCAGTTTGCGCGCGGCGCCGGGCACTCACGCTGCGTGTTTGTTCTCTCCTGCTTTCATCCCCAGCCATAAAGATCCCCAGCAGGACCCGCGCTGGCAAAACCTCACGCTAATTTGCAAAGCAGAACGGGCCGAACTCGCGCCTCTGTCGGGCCGGCAGCTGGAAAAAATCCCTTCGCTCGCGCCAGAAAGCTGGGGTGGCGGGAGGAGGCTTTGTGGAGCATATGGCCAGATCCGGAGCAAATCAAAGTCAATGGCAAGGCGGCCGCTGGGCCAGCTCTGGCACCCGCTGGCAGGGAATTGCATAAGAGGACGGGGCTGGGGATGGTTTTGGGGCTAAGCTGGGCGAAACACGTGTCTGCGGCCACGCAGAGCCGTCCTCGTCGTTGCTGGTGCAGGCAGCGCTGCCTACGGGGTGGCCTCGGGGGAGGAGGGAAGGCTGGACTGCTGAAAAAATACACAGGGAGTTGGGTCAGGCTGTTTTTGTGGAGGAACACCTTTGCTCTTCCTCTCTGGGCTTCATCCCCCTCGTGTCACTCCCCCCAGAGCCTGCTGCCCCTGGGAGACCCAGTGCAGAGGAGCCGCCGCTGGCCGTGGCCATCAGG
>NW_008795919.1:1901777-1905150 GCF_000699145.1 Aptenodytes forsteri
GGCCGGGGCCATGAGGACAGCATCCTCCTGAGCGCCGGGCGGTAAGTGCCACCGATGGGCTTCGCTGGGACCCCGACACGTGCTGCCCGTGGCGGGGGCTGCTTGGGAAGGGCAGGGGGCTGGGACCCTCCGGGCACGGGACCGTCAACCCCAGGTCTCAGGGTTTGACCTGGAAATCTTGGAAAGCCCAGCTTTGCCCTGTGCCAGGGCGGTTTGCTGGGAAGCAGAACTGCCTCTGCCAAGTGCCCTTATGGGAAATTAAGTGGAGGGGGCTGAATTTCAGCGTGGCCCACAGTGCCAGGGGCTATAGGCCCCTCTCCTCCCTGTGCTGACCCTCACAGCGGGTAGAGACGCAGTGGTAGCAGAGGGTAGTCAGAGGGAAGGCGGCGGTGGGGGAATCGCTGGTGGGAGTTTCTCCAGGCTTTGGATGCAATAAAGGCAAGAAGTGAGTTATTTGTAATGGTAATTATGCTCTTCCAGTTTATCCTAGCACATAATTGTGTGGGCGGTAGGTTCCCACTGGTGGTAATTACCCTGGTGTTAAATGGCACAAAATTCAGCCAGGCTGGGTTTTTCCCCCCCTTTTTGATTCTGCAGTTCGGTGGTGCAAATCCCCTCCTTCCCGAGGGCTGTACGGCGCGAGCGGCATTCAGCGGGACGCAGCTCCGTCTCTCGGCCACGGCCATCTGCCCATGAGCCGCGCTCCGGACAGCTCCCCCTGCCCTGTGTGGCAGCCTCCTGCCTGCGCTGCCCACCCTGGATGGGGGAGAGGAGCAAGCTCGGCAGCTTCTCCTGCCCTCTGCATGTGGCCGTCCCTGCTGGGACATGGGGATGGGGACCCCGGGCCGTGGTGCCTGTGCTGAGACCCACAGGATAGCTCCCGACCCCTTCCTCATCCCCAGGGTGCCCGTGGGGGGACTGGCTGGTCCCTGGCCAGGGTGCAGGCACCTGCGTGGCTTTGGTGAGCTGGTACTGGCTGGGACGTAGCATCCTTCACCATGGCATGTCCCCATTCTCTGACATTGCCCCTGCTCCATCACTGCCTGCGGCTGTGGGAGAGCTGCGGCGCTGCCTTGCCGGTGTGGTGGCGGGGCCCAGCTTTGTTTAATTCCTGCGCCTGCCGAGCACAAAAGCCCGCCGGGCTGGTGGTGACGGGCTGCTCAGCTATTTTGACTCCTTCTTCCCGCCGCAGCAGCAATATTTGGATCAGCTGAGAGCTTCCCTCCCCGAGCAGGAGATGATAGCTCAGCCCGTGGAGGCAGAGCCGGGGCTGGGAGCCCATCTGTCTGTCCGTCCATCCTGCTGCAGGTTGCCGGCTCGATCCCAGGGCAGGGGAGGCAGCCCCCTCCCACACTGCTGTGCCCGCTCCTCATAGCAGCTCTCCCGGGAGGGGAGAGGCATTTCTTTTTGCAACAGGCTGCAGCATCCTTTGGTTAAGATGCAGCAATTAGGGAGCCTTGTTAGAGCAGGAGCGCGATTGTGAGGGCGGGGGGAGAGGCGCAGGACCGAGCCATCCAGCCTTGAAGCCGGGAAGGAAGGCAGCGGCAGAGGCTTATTAGGGCAGACGCGTTCCCTGGGCGCTGCCGTGGCCCTGTCTGCCGCTCGCCGCCAACGCACACGTCGCCGCCCGCCCCCGCGCCCCTCAGGGGCCTCCAGCCCCTCTCCCCTCCCGGGGCTCCTCGGGGCACGCGGCCCCTCCCTCCCCACGCATCCCCGGCCCTCCCGGTGTCCCTCATTTCCAATCCCCACGTGTCTAATGGACCCCATGTGCCGCAGGGACTGTCCCACAATCGGTCTCGGAGACAGGCTGCCTACAGCACCCTGCCCAAATATGATAACAAGACCATTAATGAATCCTGTAAGTTAGCTGAGCTACACTGGAGAATAAGTAATTTCCTCATTTACAGTCATACCAAAGGCAAAGCCTTTGAGAGACCGTAAGGAAGACAAACCTCCATGGGTGCACGCAGCTCCAGCGTCCCAGCGGCCAGTGCGGGGCTCAGCGCCGTCCATCCTCCTGCTTCTGCATGGGGATGCCCCACACGCAGCATAGCCATCTCCACTCCCTGGCTCCCTGTCCGTGGGGGCTGGCAGGGCTGTGGGGGCCGGCAGGGCGGCCGGTTGTGGGTCTCCATCCGCAGTCAGGTGCCACGGCTGGGGCCGTGCGGGGAGGACAGGCTGGATGGAGACATCAGAGCGCAGCCCCCCCGCGTCCCACGGCAGCTCATTAACAGCTCTGTGAATCGCAACGGCTGAAAAACTCAGCCAGAACCGTTTTCCTAATAGAGAAACGCTTCATAATATTTGGTGTCAGAGAAGAAAACAAGTTTCTGATGATGGCAGCGTGTCCTCCCTCATCGCCTGCAGGCCCCGCACTGCCTGCATCGCTGCCGGCAGTGTCTTCTCCTTCACGCTCCCCCCTTAGCACTGCCCCCTTCAAACAGTGGAGCCGGGGGTGACCCTGGGTGCCCGGCCCCGGCACCATGCCCCCCTCACCCCATGGGCAGCCAGGTTTCTGGCATTCCAGCCTGGCTTCACAGGGGCTCAGCCGGGGGCCAGATCCTGCCCTGGGAGCCTCCCAGCCCCCTCAGTCGGTTCCCACGGGACAGCCCCAACATTTCGCTGGCAGTGGGGTGCAGAGTGGAGTGTGACGCTGTGCCTGTCCCTGTCCCCACAGATGAGCCCGCAGGGGCAACCCTGCAGGATGCCGAGGCTATGGGGCGGGTGCTGACACCATGAAGGGCTACCATGGGGAGCGTAGCCAGGTACAGCCCTCCTCCGGCCACCGCTGCCAGTGCATCCCAGAGGACTGCGAGCATCCCGCCAACTACGTCCAGCAAGGCCCCGAGGGCCGGCTGCCGTCCCTCCGCCGCCCACGCGAGCCGTGTTCCCTGGAGCATCCCTACTGCCCAGTGCGGAGCCCCGGCGCGGCCAGCGAGTGCCCGGGCGGGCCCCTGAGCGAGCCGCCCTCCACCAGCGCCAGCAGCACCTTCCCGAGGATGCACCACGTGCAGCAGCCCTACGACTCCTGCGACGAATGCATGGCGACCGCCCACCCTGCCAGCAAGATCAACCGCCTGCCCCCTACGCTGCTGGACCAGTTCGAGAAGCAGCTGCCGCTGCACCACGACGGCTTCCACACTCTGCAGTACCCACGGGCCGGCGGCGCCGAGCCCCGCAGCGAGTGCCCCAGCCGCATCCGCCACCTCGTCCACTCTGTCCAGAAGCTCTTCGCCAAGTCCCACTCCCTGGAGGCGCCGGCCAAGCGGGACTACAACGGCACCAAGATGGACGGCCGCGGGGACGGCGCCCCCCCCCTGCCAGAAAAATCACCCGCCCCGCCACGCAGCAAGAGCAAGGACCGCAGACCGCA
>NW_008795919.1:1907837-1914103 GCF_000699145.1 Aptenodytes forsteri
ACGGCCGCGGGGACGGCTACCACCACCACCACCACCACCACCACCACCACCACCACCACCACCACCACCACCACCACCACCACCACCACCACCACCACCACCACCACCACCACCACCACCACCACCACCAGTCCCGCCACGGCAAGCGCAGCAAGAGCAAGGACCGCAAGGTGGACTCCCGGCACCGATCCAAGATGATGGGCTGGTGGAGCTCCGACGACAACCTGGACAGCGACAGCAGCTACATGGTGTCTGGCCGGCATGCCACCGACCAGGGCAGCCAGTACTGTGTGGACGCTCCCGAAAGTGCCTTCAGAGACTTGACCTTGAAGAGTCTAAAGGGCGGTGGGGAAGGAAAATGCCTGGCCTGTGCCGGCATGTCCATGTCTCTGGACGGACAGACGCTCAAGAGGAGTGCCTGGCACACCATGACCGTCAGCCAGGCGCGCGAAGCCTACCCCAGCGCCAGCGGCACCGAGAAGACCTTGATGCTTCAGGAAGCAAAGGCCAAAGACCGAGCATACCAGTACCTGCAGGTGAGGGGCCAGGCAGGATGGGGGGCTGCTACCCCAGGGACGATGGCTGGCGATGCCGTGGGGCGAGCCGGGGCTGGACCCTCCATCCCAGCAGCCTGAGGCACTGTGGGGACGCTCCAGCTCCGCTCCATGTCCCCAGCGCCTGCGCCCCATCCCCCGGGGTCCTGCGCTGGACCCCGCTGTCCCCTTGCTGGCAGTGCGAAGCCCCATCTGCTGCCTCCTGCTCTGTGCCTGCTGGATTTGGGGTCAGACCGGCTCTGTCGGCTCAGGGCTGTCGGTGGCCCCGCGCCTGCTCCCTCCTCGCGGCTTTTATCCCACTTGTGCCTGGCTGGGTGCCACTGCCTGCCTCGTCACTGGGCTCCCTTCTAGGTCACCCCCCTTCCAATTAAAAACTAATTAACTCTTCTCTCCCTTTCCCGGGGGAAAGAAACAAGGAGCGGCAATACCACACTGGCTGGGGGTAGGGGGGTGGCCAGGGCCCCTCTCTGCTGGCAGCGGGGGCATCAGGGCAGGGTTCTGGCCCCACTGCCCTCTCTGTGGGGACTGGGGACACCGTCCCCCTGCTGCAGCCTGGTAAGGATCCCGTGGTGCCAGCGTCAGCAGTGCGTGGCAGGACCGGTGGCCGCTACGTCAGCCGGGCGGCTGCGCTGGCATGGGTGGGATTTGGCCCAGCCGCGCCTGCCGGGGGGGCTGTGAGGTGAGGGCGGCTGCGCTGCCCCGCATTTTGGGAACGGCCCCGCATGGGGCACAGGGAACTGTGGCTGTTAGGAGGGATCAGCTCTCCTGGATTTAGGGGCTTTCCTAGGGGGTCAGAGCCCCCAGGGTCTGTCCCTGCAGCTCTGGGGTGCCATGGGGAGGGTAGGGGAGCTGTGCCAGCATGGCCTTGGGCCGTGCACACATGCTGGGTTTGGGCCATGCATGTGCGCTGGGCTCAGGCTGGCATGTGCCATGTGGTAGGCACGGGGCTCAACTGTGTCCCAACCGCGGGAGCCCGGCCACCGCCTCCTCCCACACTTGCCTCCTGCCCCAGGTGCCACAGGATGAGTGGAGCGGGTACCCCGCGGTGGGCAAGGATGGGGAGATCCCCTGCCGGCGGATGCGCAGCGGCAGCTACATCAAGGCCATGGGCGATGAGGACAGCGCCGACTCGGATGCCAGCGCCAAAGTATTGCCCAGGGCAGCCACGCGGCGAGACAGCCCCCGCCGCTCCTCCAGCGCTGACCAGGCCAGGACCAAGTAAGGGCTGTTGCCTCCCAGCCCTGTCTCGGCACCGCGGGCGGTAGCTGGGGCTCCCCGGGAGCTGTAGCTGCCCTTGGTGGGCACCGGGGGGGACGCGGCTGCGCTGGGCTTTGGGGTGGGACCCACTGCTGCAGCCATGAGCGAAGGTTGGGGAGGAGAGGCACATTCAAAAGGAGACGACTGGGATGTGACCCAGTCCTGGCGGGTGACAGGCTGGCTCCTCATCCCCAGCCCTGCTGTGTACCCCTCTGGCGGCCCCGCACCGCTGGGGGACAGATCGAAACAGGACAGCGTTTCGGGGCAGTTAGGAGTGGGGACAGCCGCGGCAACCAGCGGGAGCATCAGCAAACTGCAGCTGCATTTCCGAATGCTCTGCTTGAATGTGTTGCTTTTGGTGCGATCCCTTCTATTCCCACTGTCTCTCATTAGGTTTGCAAGTAGGCACTATTCTGATTCATATATCTGTAACTGTCCCAGCTGCTGCACGCCACCACGAATGCTCCCGCGGGGACAGGGCTATGGGCGTTCCTTCACCACCGGCCAGGTAGGGTCCCATCTCACGGGCGCTGTGAGGCAGGTTGGGGTGGGGGGGGGCGGCGGATGCTCCTCTGAGCATCTCCTGCCCCGCTCGGCCCTGGCCCCGGCTCACCACCCCCAGCCTCACCTGCCGCTCTCCCCAGATCAACGACGAGCTCAACCACCAGTTCGAGGCCGTCTGCGAGTCGGTTTTCGGCGAGGTGGAGTCGCAGGCCGTGGAGGCACTGGACCTGCCCGGCTGCTTCCGCATGCGGAGCCACAGCTACCTGCGGGCCATCCAGGCGGGCTGCTCCCAGGATGACGACTGCCTCTCGCTCTTCTCCATGTCAGCTCCCGCCGGGCCGCCCATCACCAGCAGCATCCTGAAGCCCAGCACCTGTGAGTCCCGGGGGGTGGTGGGGGCTTGGCTGCATGAGGGACCCCCACGTCTCCCCACCTGCTTGCCTGGGCACCTGCCAAGGGCTGCTGCTGCCCCCACTCCTGCCCCTGACCCCGTGCAGCCCCTGGCACAGGGCGTGAGCATCCCGCTCAGGGCACGAGCACCCCGCTCATGGCTCAGTCCTGGTCAGGGGGCTGCTCTGTGCCCCCAGCACCCATCTGCCATTCCCTGCTTCCCTCCACTTTCCTCATCTCTGCCCCTTGCTGGGTGCCGCAGCAACTTGGCCATCGTGGGTCTGGGGGTGGTTTCTGATCCTTTTCTGGGGATAAACTGGCCAAACAGCCCCTCTGAGCTCCAGCCCAGATCTCAGCCAGCCGAGAGGCAAACCCTGGGAGGCCGTGAGCCCCGTGCTGTGGGAGGAGGTGGTCACCATTCCCCCGGGGCCCCCATTTGCGGCGGGAAATGAGCAAGTGTCTGTGTTTTCACGCGCCTTTTCATCCTGCGCCTCTCCCACAACAGCCTTCAGTTACAGAAAAGCTCCACCTCCCATCCCTCCAGGAACCAAAGCCAAACCCCTCATCTCCGTCACGGCGCAGAGCAGCACCGAGTCCACCCATGAGAGCTACCTGCCCAGCGAGGTCACCCGCAGCCCCGCCTGGTCCAAAGACGCCACGGCCCGTTGCAACTCGGCCGAGAGCCTGGAGAGCTCCAAGGTGACGGCCGTGGCCCTCGACCTGCCTCCGGTCCAGCCCCGCGCCGCTCCCAAGCCCTCCACGCTCATCATCAAGGCCATCCCCGGCCGGGAGGAGCTGAGGAGCTTGGCTCGGCAGCGGAAGTGGCGCCCCTCCATCGGCGTCCAGGTGGGCTTCGCTCCTCCCTGTGGGCTGGGAGCCAGCTCTGAGCCTGCCCGAGTAGCGTGGGCAATGCTGAGCCCCCGCGCTACATCTCGGGGCCGCCCTCCAGCGCTCTCCCTCTGCCCCTTGGCAGGTCGAGGCCATCTCTGACTCGGACACGGAGAGCCGGAGCCAGAGGGAGTTCCACTCCATAGGGGTGCAGGTGGAGGAGGACAAAAGGTACCGCACGGCTGGGCTGAGTCCTGCCACGCTCGCTGCACCGGGGGATTGGGTCCCCCTGGGGCTCCCTGAGCTGCCCCACAGCATTTTTTTCCTCTCTCTTCCGGATGAGACTCCCAGAGCTCAGCACCATCCCTGTCCCAGGCCGGCTGCCCCCACCTGGGGCAGGATCTGGCCTTCCCTTTGCCCTCGCACCTCGCTGCTGCAAACGGACTGCCCAGGGAAGGGGCTCCCCTGCTCCCGCCCTGTGCTCAGGTCTCCTTCGCTGGGGCTCAGCCCTGGGGTTTGAACCCGGCCCAGGCGCAGATGAAACCTTTGGGCTTTTTTGCAACAACACATGGCGTTTTGTCCAGGGTGGGAGCGCCGTGTGCTGGGACCTGCACGGCCTGCGGGAGGGGAGCTCCAGCAATGTGCCCACACAGTCCCGGTGCACGCTTCTCTCCATCCTCGGTCCAGCGCCAGTAGCCATGGAAACGGGTTAAGAGCAGAGGAGATGAGGGACCGGCAGGTTGTGGCTGCTCAGGGCTGTCCCCGTGGCCCCGCATGCTCGGGGGTCCAGACCAGTGTCCCCAGCCCCATCCTGCCTGAGGGCACCCCTCACCCTGCCGTGATGGCGCCCAGCGAGGGGATGGGGCAGCAGGGCTGTCCTCGCTGGCCATGAGGGTCCCCACGCGCTCTCACTCTCCCCAGGCGAGCACGCTTCAAGCGCTCCAACAGCGTGACGGCGGGTGTACAGGCAGACCTGGAGCTGGAGGGCTTCACCGGCCTGGCTGTGGCCACCGAGGACAAAGCCCTGCAGTTTGGGCGCCCCTTCCAGCGGCACTCCTCGGAGCCTGAGTCCGGCCGGCAGTACGCGGTGTACAAGACGGTGCACACGCAGGGGCAGTGGGCATACCGGGAGGACTACCAGCTGCAGTATGACACGGTGGAGGTACCCCGGCGGGATGCCTGGATGGAGCGGGGCTCCCGCAGCCTCCCCGACTCCGGCCGTGCCTCCCCCTGCCACCGTGATGGGGAATGGTTCATCAAACTGCTGCAGGCAGAGGTGGAGAAGATGGAGGGCTGGTGCCAGCAGATGGAGAGGGAGGCCGAGGACTACGACCTGCCGGAGGAGAGTGAGTTGGGGGGATTTGTGGGGTCGGGAGGTATTGGAGCTCCCATGGGGCTGGGGGGCACAGACACAGTCCTGCAGTGCTCCCACCTGGGGATCACCCTGGAGCATCTCCCCTGCCAAGGCTAGAGGTTGGGTGGGGGCAAGAAACACTGGGAAACCCTCTGGGACTAGCAGGGTCCAGAGGAGGGAGGAGACCCCATGCAGGCTGGGGGGATCCGAGCTGTCCCGCTGCCCCCGAGGCTGTGCAGGTCCCCACCGCGCAGGGGAGAGGCTTCGTGTCCTGCGGGAGCGCTGACCATCTGTTCTCCCCCCACCAGTCCTGGAGAAGATCCGGAGCGCCGTGGGCAGTGCCCAGCTCCTCATGTCCCAGAAGGTGCAGCAGTTTTACCGCCTCTGCCAGCAGAACATGGTGAGTGCCAGGCAGCGGTGCCACGGGGTCAGCCATGGCGGGCGGCACGTCTCGTACCGTAGCCAGTGGAAAAGGGACTTTGTAATGCCTTGGGGGAAAGCCAGACAGAGAGCCCCCCAGCAGTGGGGGGGTGGGATGGCCGTGTGGCCAGCAGAGCCGATATGCTGCAGGCGGACATGGATGACACTCTGTCCCCGCAGGATCCCAACGCGTTCCCTGTGCCCACCTTCCAAGACCTGGCCGGCTTCTGGGACCTCCTGCAGCTCTCCATCGAGGATGTCAGCATGAAGTTTGCGGAGCTCCAGCAGCTCAAGGCCAACGGGTGGAAGATCGTGGAGCCCAAGGTAAGGGCAGGGCTCTGCTGCTGGCACTTGTCCCCTGTCACCTCTCCCTCCCTCCTCCCCAAGCACATCTGTGCCCAAACTGCCACTGCCAGGCTGTCGCTGGTGACTGCTTTTAGCAAACACTTGAAAAACAAAGATCTGGGGAAAATGAGGCTAAAGAAGGGGCTGTTCCCCCGCCGCGGTCTCACAGCTGGCTCGCTGGGTGTTTCTTGGCAGCGCTGCCTGCAAAGGGCCGGGCAGGGTCTCAGCAGAGGCAGGGACAGCACGCCGCCGGCACCTTCATGCCTGTGCAGATGGATGAAGGGATGCTCAGCCCTGCCTCGCGACTCGGCGCGGTGCAGGAGGGGCGTGGGGCTGTCTCGCCGTGGCTTTGGCTTTGCCACCTGTGGCAGCACCGTGCATGGAGGTGCATGTGTCCTGCATGCCTCCTGGCTGTGCCGAGCCCGCTGGGACGCCCGTTCCCTGGAGGTCCTGGCCCTGCACCCACCCTGAAGCCCCCGTTGTCTGTGCAGGAGGAGAAGAAGGTGCCTCCCCCGATACCAAAGAAGCCACCGCGCTCCAAGGTGCACCCGGTGAAGGAGCGCTCCCTGGACTCGGTGGACCGGCAGCGGCAGGAGGCCCGCAGGCGGCTCCTG
>NW_008795919.1:1914603-1915031 GCF_000699145.1 Aptenodytes forsteri
GTAGGCCCGCAAGCGGCTCCTGGCAGCCAAGCGAGCTGCCTCCTTCCGCCAGAGCTCGGCCACCGAGAGCGCGGACAGCATCGAGATCTACATCCCCGAGGCGCAGACCCGGCTGTGACCGCAGCCTCCGCTTTTCTACCCGGACTGGACGGCGCGGCCGTAGCTCACTGTGATGGGGGGCCGCGGGGACACCCTGGGGCAGCTCTTGGCCCCACTCACAGCTTCTCTCTTTTCTATCTTAGACCTTTCGTGGATCCGACGGTGGGTGAACAGAAGCCCGATTCTGCCCCGTCCCATTGCCCCGCGCCCGCATGCCCCTGCCAGCCTCTCCCGGGGTCCGGGGCTCTCCCTCCTTCTGCCCTCCCTGGGGCCGTGTCCCAGCTCTCTGTCCCCTTCCCACCCCCCCCACAGCCCTTCTGCACCCCCCC
>NW_008795919.1:1915184-1918217 GCF_000699145.1 Aptenodytes forsteri
CCCGGTCCCCGGCCCTGCCGGCATGAGGCTTTGGGACACGGTGGGGACAAGGGGCTCCCCCATGCTGCCCCTGCCTGCTTCTGGCTCGGGTGCCACGGGGGACCCAGGGCTCCTTCCCCTATATACATATATAAATATAACCTGAGGAATAAACCAGAAACTACACATGACCAGCGCTGTGTTCTGGCTGGTGGGATGGACCAGAGCAGCAGAAACCCCCGGTCACGGCAAGCTGCCCCGCTTCCCTCGCACGGAGCATTGCGACGCAGTTCTCCCCTTCCCGCTCAGCCCTCCTTCCCCATAAGTCTGTCCCTCCATCCGTCTGTCCTTCCCTCCTGCCAGCCTGGAGTCTGGGAGCCCCTCTGCAGCATGGCACCAGCCGAGGACATGGCACACCGCTTCCCTGGTGTGCAGGCGAGGCGGTAGTGGTGGGGAGAACTGCCCGCAGCCCATTTGCACCTGCGGTGCCAGGGTCCGCGGCGGCTCTGCCCTGGGCCAGGCTCGGCGCTGGCGGATGGGACAGGAGTGTGGACATGGCCAGCAGCTGTCCCTCGAGTGCGGGGCTGCTAGAGATTACCCTGGGGGGGTCGCCCCTTCTCCCCAAGATCCTGGTGCCCCGTGTGGATGGGACACCCCAGGACGGGGCTGTCGTGCGCCTGCTGCCCCACGGGGCCAAGGGACACCCCGGGCTGCTGCTGTTCCCAGCTCCCCCGTCGCTGCACACAGACCTGGGAGCAGGGTGGGGGGGGTCCCCAAAGGTCCCCTCCTGGGCAGAGCAGTGTGGCAGGGCAGGAGGCTGCATCTGCCCCATCCCTGTCCCCATCCCCAGTCCCTCTCCAAGCATCCTGTCCCCCCCAGTGTCCCTTTGGTGGCAGAAGGGGGGAGGACCCCATCCCTGTCCCCCACCCTGCCACGCCTGGCGGATGGGACAGGAGTGTGGACATGGCCAGCAGCTGTCCCTCGAGTGCGGGGCTGCTAGAGATTACCCTGGGGGGGTCGCCCCTTCTCCCCAAGATCCTGGGTGCCCCGTTGGATGGGACACCCCAGGACGGGGCTGTCGTGCGCCTGCTGCCCCACGGGGCCACCCCGGGCTGCTGCTGTTCGCTGTTCGCTGTGTTCTGGCTGGTGGGATGGACCAGAGCAGCAGAAACCCCCGGTCACGGCAAGCTGCCCCGCTTCCCTCGCACGGAGCATTGCGACGCAGTTCTCCCCTTCCCGCTCAGCCCTCCTTCCCCATAAGTCTGTTCCTCCATCCGTCTGTCCTTCCCTCCTGCCAGCCTGGAGTCTGGGAGCCCCTCTGCAGCATGGCACCAGCCGAGGACATGGCACACCGCTTCCCTGGTGTGCAGGCGAGGCGGTAGTGGTGGGGAGAACTGCCCGCAGCCCGTTTGCACCTGCGGTGCCAGGGTCCGCGGTGGCTCTGCCCTGGGCCAGGCTCGGCGCTGGCGGATGGGACAGGAGTGTGGACATGGCCAGCAGCTGTCCCTCGAGTGCGGGGCTGCTAGAGATTACCCTGGGGGGGTCGCCCCTTCTCCCCAAGATCCTGGTGCCCCGTGTGGATGGGACACCCCAGGACGGGGCTGTCGTGCGCCTGCTGCCCCACGGGGCCAAGGGACACCCCGGGCTGCTGCTGTTCCCAGCTCCCCCGTCGCTGCACACAGACCTGGGAGCAGGGTGGGGGGGGTCCCCAAAGGTCCCCTCCTGGGCAGAGCAGTGTGGCAGGGCAGGAGGCTGCATCTGCCCCATCCCTGTCCCCATCCCCAGTCCCTCTCCAAGCATCCTGTCCCCCCCAGTGTCCCTTTGGAGGCAGAAGGGGGGAGGACCCCATCCCTGTCCCCCACCCTGCCACGCCACCCCATGCAGCATCACCAGCCACCCCCCAAACAGGGCCAGTGGGTGCCGGGTAGCTCCCGAAATCCGGGGTCAAACGTCGCCCAGGGCCCTCGGGCAGGGCGGCAGGATCGGAGGCAGCTGGGGGGACGCAGCTCGTGCCCCCCATGTAGCAGGGGGGGCCGGGGCCGAGCAGGGGGATGCCTTGCCGGGGGTCCCTCGCCCCGGGGGTCTGTTGGTGCTAAACACCTCCGGGATGGCAGCAGCCAGTCATCCACCCAAAGCCCTTTCCCACCGCGCTCCCCCCGCACCCCAGATTTAGGGATGTGCCTGGGAAGGGCCCCCCGGCCCCGGCCAGCGCCGTGCAGTGACCGTGACACGTGGCTCCCTTTTTATTGTAATGAACCGCCGCAATTAATAAAGACGACTTTGGTTACTCTGGGCCAGCGGCCACCTCCCCACGGGGACGTGGCCGGCGTCGGGCTCGTCTTTCCCCTGTCTGCTGCCCCTTCGTGTCCATGGGGTGGGAGAGGGGTGTCCGTGGGGTGGGAGAAGGGTGTCTGTGGGGTGGGAGAGGGGCTCTTTCTGGGGCAGGAGCAGATCTCCCTGTGGGGTAGCTGGGGGGTGTGTGCAGGTCTCCCCGTGGGTGTTTTCCCGTGGGTCTCCCCATGGCTCTTTCCCTGTGGATCTCCCTGTGGGTGTCTCCCTGTGGGTGTCTCCATAGGTCTCCCTGTGGGTGCCTGCATGGATCTCCCCATGGCTCTCTCCCTGTGGGTCTCTCCCCCCGTAAGTCTCTCCCCGTGGCTGTCCCCGTGGGTCTCCCCGTGGGTGTCTCCAGGTGGCTCTCTCCCCCAGGTCTCCCTGTGGCTATCTACCCGTGGGTATCTCCCCGTGACTCTCCCGTGGGTCCCTCCCCGTGGCTCTCCCGGGGGTCTCTCCCCGTGGGTCGTGCCGTGGCTCTCTCCCCGTGGCTCTCCCGGGGGTCTCTCCCCGTGGCTCTCCCAGGGGTCTCTCCCCATGGGTCACCCCGTGGCTCTCTCCCCATGGGTCACGCCGTGGGTCCCTCCCCGTGGCTCTCCCGGGGGTCTCTCCCCGTGGGTCACGCCGTGGCTCTCCCCCCGTGGCTCTCCCGGGGGTCCCTCCCCGTGGGTCACGCCGTGGGTCCCTCCCCGGGGCGCCGCGCGGGGGAAGCGCGCCGGGGGT
>NW_008795919.1:1919007-1929599 GCF_000699145.1 Aptenodytes forsteri
TCGTGGTGGGGCTGGTGGGCTACCACCTGGAGTGGTTCCTCCGCGGCGACCCCCCGCCCGCGGCCGAGGAGGAGAAGAGCATCTCGGAGCAGCGGGAGGACCGCAAGCTGCAGGAGATCGCGGGCAAGGACCTGACCAAGGTGGTGAGCCTGAAGGACAAGCTCGAGTTCGCCCCTCGGGCCGTGCTGAACAGGAACCGCCCGGAAAAGAGTTAATGAAGTTGTTTGGGCAAACGCCGTGCCCTGGAGCGACTGTTCCCGGGGCTGGGGCCCGCTGCTGGAGGGCTGTGTCCCGCAGCACCATGCTGGGGACTCCCCTGTCACCTGCACCAGCCTGCCTCCTGCGCCGGGCCGTACCTGGGCAATACGCTGTGCCCACTGCTGCTCTTCACCCTCCCGGGGCCCTCCGGAGGGTCAGGGTTTACCCAACCCACGGATGCACTCAAGACACAGCACCCAGACCTCCCCTGTGGCAGAGCGGGCAGGGAGCCGTGCTTTGGAGGTGGAGCGTGTCTGAAACTCATCAGCTCTCGGTCTGTCCCGGCCCCTGAACCACGAAACCCTCTTGGCCTGGTTCCACCCGCGTCTCTTTAGGTCTGGTTTCTTCCATGGCGCGAAGATAGAAGAAACTTGCACCTGAGTGACCTGGGGTTGGGGTCAGGCTAACCACCTGCGCAGGAGGACCTGCCGTCCTGCTTACAGCTCTCCCGTGGCTCTTTGCGAACCCCGACCACAGCACCACACTACCACGTTACACCCACGGGAGCCTGAGCAGCGGTGGACGTCTCTGGGGAACCCCTCTCTGCATCATCCCCAGGCTTCGCAGCGAGGAAGGGGGACAGGGGGAGGTGGAAGTCCTGGCCCTGCTTCCGTCCTGGAGCACCGAGCATGGCAGTGGCTTTGGGCTGGCGTGTAGAGAACGGGGAGATCTCTGCCCTGTACGGGAACAGCCAGAATAAACTTCTGTCAGTCTTTGGGCCTCTGTGTCTTCTGCATCAACACCTGTCCCTAACCCTGGCTCAGAGTGTGTTTCTGCTCCCCATGTTTTGAAGAAGCAACCCCTTCTACAATGGGAGAAATGCCATCGTTGTCCCTGGCTGGGCACTGACCTTGGGGCCTGGCAACAGGGTGGCGGGCAGGAAGGAGGGGGAGGCACCGAAATCCCAGCCTGTGCTGCGGTTGTGCCTCCCTCCCAGCTCCCCCGGCCACGTCATCTGCTTCCCTTCGACCTCCTTATCTAGACAAGAAGGGCTGTGGCAGGGCTGGGTGGGGTCCCAGGGGACAGGAGGTCCTGCTGGGCTGGCTGAGCAGGGCAGCACGTGGTGGCAGAGGCTGGCAGCGAGCGCTGGGGACTGGTGGCTGGTGTCTTCTCCAGCCTTGGGCATCACCGGCACAGCAGGACCAAACCCTGGTGAGAGCTGCCCGAGCCGGGCCAGCTGGTAACCGTGCCGGCAGCGTGCCGGGGCCGTAGTCGGGGTTATCGCTGCCTCCCGGCTTGTTTTTTCCCCTGGTGCCTGAGCGAGGCCTCGCCGCTGCCCCGGCCCGGCCTTCCCCTCGCAGGGATGATAAATCTGTCGCGTCTGGTGTGAAGCCCTGAGGTCAGCAGCCAGTTCAGCATTTCGCATCGCTCCGTCCCGCTTCCTCGAGGCCAGCTCCTGCCCCGCTGACAGCTTTACTGCCGGCATTGCCCGGCTGTGTTTACCTCCTGACCTGCTGTCCTTGGGCTGGATCGCTGCCCTCTGGCCGGGCTCACAGCCGGCACTGCCAGGAACTCGCAGGCCTTTGCCGTCGCGGTGTGCGAGGGCAGCTGAGGCTGGGTTAGAAGGTGCAGGAGGAGTCTAGGGGCGATGCAAAGGCTGTCCCAGCCCTGCCCCACTGCTGCCTCCTGCACTAGGGCTCACAGCACCTCTCGTGCCACTGCCCCGGCACTGTCCCCTGAGCCAACCCCTGCCCTTGGCTTCTTGCTTTCCCAGCCTGGCTGCGGGGCAATGCTGGGCGATGGCTGTTCCCTATTGTGCGCCAGGGTGGGAATGGTCCCGTCCCTTCCCCCAGCCGGGACCAGCCGGACCCAGCTCGGAAATGTCTTCCGAAATGCCTTTGTTCACCCCACGAGACCCAGCTCGGAAACGTCTTCCGAAATGCCTTTGTTCACCCCACGACGGAGCAGCTCCCTTGGCTGTTTATAGCCCATTGATCTGCCTGTTCCCAGAGCCGGCCGGGCACAATTGGGCTTTGTCGGGGCCTCGCTGCCCTGTTTCCTCCCCTGGGCCCACACGGTGTCGGCTGGGGGGGGGCTGCTCCGGCGCGGCGCTGGAGCGATGCCCTTGGGAAGGGCTGAGCCCTGACAGCGGCTGCATGGGCACTGATGGTACCTGGCCGGGCAGCCCTTGCCCTGCTCCCGCCGTGGCTGCCTTGCTGGTCCTGCCGCGTTTCCAGCTGGTTTCTGTGTGTCTGGGGACTCCCGTCCGTCCCCACGGCAGACGCCGGCGTTGCTGCGGGGATGTGGTTCCCCACAGGCACTGGGGCAGGGGTGAAGCTGCTTCCCAGAGACCGGTTGCCTTTCTCCTAAACCCTCGGTGCCGTAAACCCACCCTTCCTCCCATTGAATCCCAACAATGTGCTGCCTGGGAAGTGTCGGCTGGACAAGAATAGGAGCCGGCAAGCACTCAGGGCTGGGGTGAGCAGCCACGGTGGCTCACGAAGAGTGAGAGGAAGCTTTGTTGAATAAACCATTATGGCAAAAAACCTGGCTTCCCAAGCCTGCACACAACCGCTCAAGCCCAAGTCCTTGTTCTGGTCCAGGGCGTTTGTAATCCAGCTGTTCCCAGCACGGCACAGTCGGGCGCTGCAGTGGGAGCGTGGCAAGGAGCCGTGCCAGCAGCACGGCCGGGGTTGTGTGAGGGGAGAGCCTGTCCCCAGGCAGGGAGTCCCACACCTGGCCTGGAGGCTGGCATTTTATGGGAGAGCATCCTCCCAGGGCTTGTCCGGCTTTAGGGAAGTCCCCGTGGCTGGGGCCGGCTGCGGCTGCACTGTGCCACAGGCCAGGGATCGAATCCGGCAGCTGCAGAAGTGCTGCCTGTCCCTGCCCAGTCTGTGGTGGCCGTGCCCCGGGCTCTGGGGGAGCAAGCCAGCTGCTGTGCTCTTGGCACGGCCCTGCTGCCTTGCTGCTTCCTCCCTGCCGGCTCCGAGGGCGGCTGCAGCTCCCGGGCTGACCCTCTGCCCTGCCCGGGGCCGTGTTTGCTCCCGGGGATCCATTGCGAACAGCTTGTGAGAGGAGCAGGTGGCGGTTTCCGGAGGCAGGATGCAGGGAGCGAGCCGGCGCCGTGGTGGGACCAGGTTGCGCCACAGCTTGCTGCGGGCCAGCCTGGGGGGCCAGGACAGCTGCTGTGCAGGCAGGGGTGGGGGGGCGGCCCAGCAGCCGCTGGGCTTGGCTCGGCACACCTGGATGGCCGCAACGGACGTCCGGTTAGCTCAGGGCAGGGATGCACCAGCTGTGCGGGGCTGGGGACGCTGTGACCCTGCGCTGGCACAAGGGCTGCTCAGAGTCATCGGTCCCTTCCTCAAGGCCCGGAGCAACAATGCTTTGGGAAGGAGAGGAGCGGTGCAGGGGGCTGGAGGGGGGAGCTGGGGCCCGCGAGCACTCACGCTCCTGTGTCCCATCCTGGAGCAGCGCAGTCACCCCGGGGTGCCCAGGACGTGCATGCAGCACAGTGTCCCCACAGCCCCGGGATACAGAGGGTGCTCACCCTGGCTGCACTGGAGAGCAAATGGCATGTCCCCCCTGGCGCATCCCCCGCAGCCCCTGGGGACGCTCGCTCCCTGCCCTGGCCAGCCGAGGCTGTTTTCCCAGGCTCTAGTTTTGCCCTTTCCCTGAGCGCAGCCAAGTCCTTTCCCAGCTGCCTCATCTCATCTCTTCCTACCATGGCCCCACGGTGCAGGTCTGCCACGCTGTGCCCGACGGCTCCTTTCTACGACCGGCAAAAGCCCTGAAGTGTGATGAGAGAGGAGCAGCTCTGCTCTACACCGAGACACATCCCCTGAGCCCTGGCCAGGGACAGCTATAGTGGAACATGTTCCCGTCCCACTGGGCATCGCCTCTTCTTGCAGTCACAGCTCAGGGCTGAATCCCCATCCCCAGCACCCCAGGGCCACTGCAGCCTCTTGCTTTTAGACCACATCAACCTCCCCGCGCCAGGAAAAACTCCTGGCTATGCAGGCAGCAGCCTGTGCCCTCCCAGTGCTGCACCGGGACGATGGCCTGAGCCACTGGCAGGGCAGGACCCATCCCAGGGTGGGCATGGGGTGCCGGGCACTGCGGTCCCACTGCCTCTGTCCGAGGAAGTGGCCAGAGGGGAGCGACAATGTCAGGATGCGGGAAGTCGTCGGGGCTATTGAGTGCGTTTCCTCCCGCCCGCGGTTCTCACACGGGGCCACATTGTCTGCTGTGCCCGCGCGTGGAGTGCTAAATATAACCCCGTGCTGGGGACGGGCCCGGGGGAGGAAGGGAGCTGTTTGGGGTTTGCTTTTCCTTCGTTGTGCGCTGTTGGCAGTGGATTGTACCTGGTTTGGTGTTGCCTCGATGGTGGGTGCTGTGGGCAGGCGGTGCCGGGGCTCAGGATCCATGCCTGGCCCCGGAGGATGCTCCTGCCTGGGCCAACTCCCCCTGAGGGGCTGCAGGAAACGGGGTGCTGGGGGGCTGCAGGCAGAGCCCTGGGCACAGACAGGGCCCCAGCGGGACGGGGGGGACCATGCCGTGGCCCTGGCTGGCATCCCCCTGCCCAGCCCTCTGCCCTTCCTCCCCTCTCAGCTGCACTTTTGCTCCCGCCACGGCTCTTCCTGTGAGCGGGTCGGATTTAGACACTTGCTATTTTCTGTACGTTGGGAAAGCTTGAAAATAAACTCCTTGGTGCTCGGCCAGCACCTCGGGCAGAGCCTTGCGGGCGAGACACGCTGTGGCAGCCCTCATGGCTCCTCTCCCCCAGCCCAGGGCAGGATAGTGCAGGGGGAGCCCAGCACGGACGGGTCCTAACTGGGAGGAGGGCAGGAACCTCCCTGCAAACCTGTGGCTGTGGGGCAGAGTCACTGGCGCAGGCTCCTGGGGGCGGTGGCTGGCATTAGACCAACCCGAACCTCTGGTGAGCAGCAGAGGGGGTGCACAGCGATGCTGGCCATGCACCCAAGGGACACCCCACGCCTGTGCACCCCCAGCCTCAGGCTGTTGACGGTCAGGTGCACATCCATCTGTCCACCTCTCTCCCTCTTCCTTTTGCTCCTTTGGCCACATCACATCCCTCTCTGGGCACTTGCTTTCTTCCAGGAGCTGAGGATGTGGGAGCAGCTCCACGGTGCTGCCTGCACATTGCTGAGGAAGGCAGCCTGGCTCCTGCGCCACGGCACAGTGCAGGCAGGTGGCTCTTGCTTGCCAAATTAGTTCTGGGGGGGCTGGAAAGTACATCCAGCCTTGGATTGGGATAAATCCCACAGAGCTTTTGGGGGGGGGTGTGTGTGTGTGTGTACAAAAGCTGCCCTCCCCCAAAACCCATGCCGAGGGCAATGTCAGCGAGGGGCTCACAGCCTGTGAGTGGCCATGGGAACAGCCCCACGGTGCTCGCACCCCATGGCCATACCCAGGGAGCTCCTGCCATCCTGGCTGGGTGGCTGTGGTGGGTCCCGGTGCCCGCTCATCACAGCACATACTCAGGGCTGTGCTCGCTGCCCGTTATCCCAGAGCTGGACCTGGAGCTGGGTCTCGGGGGTGCCCACGGTGAGCCCCTCACCGCAGCCCCCAGGCTGCCTGTGCCACCGCTGGGCTCAGCATCATGGTACAGGGTCAGGCACTGGGGCAGTGAGTGCCATTTCCAGAAAGAGACCGGAGGGGCCTGTTTACTCAGGAGGGAGTGCGGAGGTGTGAGAAAGGCTGTTAGTGTCCGGCTGGCCGCTATCCGTCCCCAGGCTGTGCCAAAGGGCTTCGCCAGGCCAGCCCGCGCCCTTATCAGCTGCAAACTTTTATTTGCCTAAGGGCCGCCCGCCTGCTTTCTGGGGGGCTGCTGCCAGCACCGTCCCCCACTGCCGCCCCCTCCTCGGCCCTGCCACGCAGGTGAGCCCCTCGCTGTTGTTCTTGGCGTGTGCTGCGGGCAGGTCCCGGCGGCGTGGGGTCATGCCGGCTGCCCCGAGCCACCTTGTCACAACACAGGAACAATAGCAGGGCCGGAGCTGTGTTTGCGCAGCACCCACGGCCAGGCACCGTGTCCAGGCAAGGGGGCTCTCGGCTGTCTTGTTTTTCACCTTGCAGGGCCGTTCGGAAAAGCGTGATGCTCCCCTGCTGCCAACAAAAATATCAGCCCAGGAGAGGGGAGGCGAGCGGGGGAGTGCTGCCGGCGGGTAAACACGCGGCGCGGCTGCACCGTTACCTTTCACACGGGCATTTCCTCCCAGCCGAGCATGCCGGGCTGCTCTCCCCAGAAAACTGCAGCACTACGGGGCTTTGCAGCTCTGCTGATGCCTGGTGAGCACTGAGCTGTGGTCCCCCATTGCACTGGGGTGCCCGGGGGGGGGTCCCCACCAGGGAACAGTGGGAGCAGGGCAGGGTCCCTCCAGAGATGGAGGGAGCAGGGCAGGGTCCCTCCGGGGGGAATCTGCACCAGCATCCTCATGGAGGGCACAGGGGAGGGCTGAGAGCTAGTAGTGTGCACACTAGACCCCCACCCCAGGGGATTTTTGCCTCCCTCATCCCCAGCAGGGAGGGGAGTCAAGGGCAGGCTCGGCTGCCCGCCCAGGCTCTGCACCGAGGGCAGCACAGCCGGGTGCCTCCCTCTCCGCTTCCTCCAGTGGCCGATGGCAGCGATATCGCCCCGTATCACCCATATTTCATTTTCTCCAGGGTATTTTTAGCCCGTCCCACCCTCGCTGAAGAGGCCCTCAGCAGAGAGCAGGCTCTGCCCTGGGCTGGCTTGGCTGGAGAAACTAAACAACAGCCCCAGCCACATTGTGTGCCTTTATCTGCAGCTCATTTCCACCTATTATGCAGCTGTGAGCGGCTCCACAGCCTCCGCTGGGTTTATCTGTGGCAAAGCCTAGGCAGAGAGGCTGGCTGCGGGGTCGAGCTCTGCTTTGAGCCACCCAGAGCCTGTGCCACGATGGCCCTGTGACAGCCCCGGCCTGAAGCTGGGCTGAAGGGGACAGGACACTATAGCAGAGAGCGTTGTGCTTTCAGTGGGTGAGCAGCACAACTGGAGCTCAGAGGGTGCCCACACTCACCCCACCACCCATGGGACAGCAGCTTCCCTCTCCCTTGGCCCCAAACCCTCACCCACCCTCCCCGGGGCAGCTGGATGAAGCACAGTCACACCACACTTCACCTTTTTCATTCATTCAACTTTATTCAACAAGATGCAACACTGAGTCTGCCGGGGGAAAGGAAACAGCACTGAGGGCAGTGCCTCCATCCCACACTCGTGCCTCTGTCACACAGGACCCACAGTCCCTCAGTCACAGCAGGACTTCCCCTTTCACAACATCAGCAGGCTGGGGAAGTCCAGGCGACTGTTTTCATGGCAGCCATTGGTTCTTTGGTGTCCCCCCCAGCACCTCAGCCCACAGCAGGAGATGACTAGTGCAAAGTAATAAAACCAATAACCCCCCCAAACCAGCAGTTGCTAGGCTAATTCCTCCCCAAAAGCGCAGGCGCGAGGCTGCGTGGCCCAGGCTGGACACAGCTCCCCAGATCCCCTGCACAACTGCACCTTTAAGGCAGAAAGCTCCATGCTCAGGCCAGCAGGTTAAAAATAACTTAGAGACACACATCACACAGGAAAGGGTCCAGGGCCAGGAGGCGGGGGGGGAGGCTCGCACTCCTGGGGCACCCGAGCGGTGACCCTGCAGCCATCGGGATCAGCCAGTCACCACAGAGCCCCAGCTGTGAGCTGCCGCTGGCTTAACCCCCCCGTGCCTCAATGGGGAAGGGGCAGCTCCTGCAGCAAACCCTGGGCAGGAGCTGCTGGCCCCTCTGGCTCCTTGCCAGGGTCACAGGAACAGGACAGGGCTGGTGGCCAGGACCCGTCAGGCAGCGCTGCCCCAGCCCAGCTCCCCCCAGCCCTCCCAGGTTCAGCCTGCTCCGCATGGAGACTGGAGGCGAGCAGCTTCCCACGGCCACACGCCCAGCTCTCACGCCGGCGGGGGCTCCAGCAAGCTCCGGGGTCCGGCTGAGCCATGGCTCCCGACAGGCAGCAGGCTCTCGCTGCGGCCCTGGGGACAGCCTGTTCCCAGCTGCATGGTCCCAGGGATTTCTCCCTTTCCCACGGCGAAGCATGCAGGACATGCCGTCCCGGGGAACTTTCTGCAGTTTCCTTCCTTGCAGGGTCTGTGGAGAAAACAGGAGAGAGCGGAGGCTCCGCTCCAGGGCAGTGCTCAGCCCTGCTCCTGAGCATCACATCCCAGGGGCAGGCAGGTCTCCGCGGGCACAGCCTCTGGAGGGCGGCCTGTCCATATGGCACAGCACCAGGCAGGAGGCAGCTGCCTGCCCGTGGCCAGCACCTTTGCAGGCACGAGGGACCGAGGAAGGTCACCCCGGCCAGCCGGGGCCAGCCCGGCACTAGACATACTGCTTTTTGGAGGCTGAGCTCCCAGGACGGCTGCACAGCTTCTCCTCCGGGGCGGCGGCTTCAGCAGCCCTGGGGGCGTAGGGGTCCGACAGGGGCCTGCTGCCACTGCCCAGTGCCAGGTTCTCCTCGTTGTGGAAGTTGGCCCAGTTCTGCTCGCTGGAGAGCTTGTTGTAGGCCTGGTAGGGCGGTGTGTGGCTGTCGGCCATGGGCAGGAAAGGGTAGTGCTTGGGTGGGTAGGGACCCGAGACCATGTCATCAGCAAAGGTGTCCCGGCTCGGGACGGCCGGCACAGACACCTTCTTGACATTGCTAAGCAGGTTCTTGCAGCAGAGGTGGAAAAGCTCCAGGAGGTTCAGGATTAAGGAGATCAGGCCCATCACCAGCATGAAGATGATGAAGATGCTCTTCTCAGTGGGGCGGGAGATGAAGCAGTCCACCTGATGGGGGCAGGGGTCCCTCTTGCACACGTAGCGGGGCACCATGGAGAAGCCGTACAGGTACCACTGGCCAATGAGGAAGCCAGCCTCAAAGATGCTCTTGCAGATCACACTGATGATGTACGTCCACATCAGCGCCCCTCGAATCTTGAGCCGCCCATCCTCCGTCATATAGATCTTAGACATCTTCTTCTCCACGGCTGCCAGGGCCTGCTCGATCTTCGGGTCCTTGCTGTGGATAGCCCGAAGCTCGCTCTCCTGTTGCTTCAGCTTCTCCTCCTTCCGGGAGAGATAGACAACGTGGCCGAGGTAAATCAGGGTTGGGGTGCTGACAAAGAGGAACTGGAGCACCCAGTAGCGGATATGGGAGATGGGGAAGGCTTTATCATAGCAGACGTTGGTGCAGCCTGGCTGCTTGGTGTTGCACACGAAATCTGACTGCTCGTCCCCCCACACGGACTCCCCGGCCAAGCCCAGGATGAGGATGCGGAAGATGAAGAGCACGGTGAGCCAGATCTTCCCGATCACAGTTGAGTGCTCCTGGACTTGGTCCAACAGTTTCTCCAGGAAACCCCAGTCGCCCATCTTCTTGGGAGCCTCGTGCCTCTGCTGGCAGAGAGGGGAGGGGAGCCAAGTCAATTCTCTGCTTCCATGCTGGAGAGCACAGGGCAGATAGGGCTACCTAAACCCCAGGCTTTCTCGGGATATGACTGCTCTGCAGAGGGTCCCAGCAAACCCACCAAGGAGCATCCCACACCTGGGGGAGGGAGCCAGGCAGGATTTCTGAGCCCAGGAGTGTTCCTCCTACACCCCACTGCCCAGTGCGGAAATGTGGGGCTGGGGGAGAAGAGGCAGCGCAGGGATTCACCTCCCCCAGCAGCACCCAGCCCACAGCACCCACGACTCCCAGCTGTCCCGGCCTCCCAGGACACAGCCCACAGCTAAGGGCTCACTGGCCGGTGGTTTGGGGCTGCCCTGGGAGGTCAGGGCCACAGCACCCAGAGAGGGGGCACAGCAGGGGCTCACAGGAGCAGCCCAGATTTGCCTTTCTGACAGCCCGCTGCCCCGGCTTTACCGAAGGGCAGAGAACAGCAGGGTCATGAGAGGGAAAGCACAAACCCCTGGGGTACAGCAGCCACCCCAATGCTTATTCAGGGCTCCCCCCAAACTGAAGGGACGGTCGCCAGCCAGCTCCCTTGCTGTGGGGCGATAGCACCCCAGCCCCAACACGCTCCCCCTTGCCCAGGGCTTTCCCCGGCCTGGGGATCCCCAAGACCACTCACCGCACACAGACCCGATGCCACTCCGGGGACCCCGGGGTCTCTCAGCCTCGCCCCCGGCTGCCGGCGAGCCCAGCCCGCATCCCCCCGCGGGAGCTCAGCCCCGCAGCCCGGCTGGGAGAGAGGAAGCGGCCGCAGCCCTGGCTCCTAATTAACCTCTGCCAAGGGAGCAGGCAGAGGGGCCAGCTGGGCCGTTAAAGGGACACTCAGCCGCGGTGGGGCGAGGGGGGTGCCAGCGGTGGGGGTGCCCCCTGCCCCCAAGCACGGTGTCCCCGA
>NW_008795919.1:1930673-1941403 GCF_000699145.1 Aptenodytes forsteri
GGGCAGATGCTGACATTTTATGCACAGGCTTAAGTCCTGCTGGCTTCAGGGGGGCAAAACCCCTCTGTGTGCCCCCCCCGCCCCTGTCCTGCAGCGGCCGCAAAGGGCTGGCACACTTGGCGTGGGCTGCATCGGGCTAGCTGGGGGTGGCGGATTTGGGCTCGGGCTATCGAAACCAGAAACTAGGCCAGTCCGCACACATAACTGGGAGCTGCCGCCTCTCCCACACCGAGACGTGGCATTTCCTCCTCACAGACAGTACCGGGGCTGAGCAGAGGGCAGAGCCTGAACAGCATCGTTATGTTTAATATGAAATAATTGCCGTGCTTCAGGCACCATGCCACCCCATGCTGTCACACCAGGGTGCTGCAGAGCCCAGTGCCCATCTCCCAGCCAGCCCACTGTGAATACCACTCCTCCCTTCCCACCACCCCTGGGCTATGTCTGCTGCTACGGCAAGGCCCTCCTTGGCCCCGTTCCCTAGTGATACTCTGCACCCTGCCAGCCCTCAATGGATGGAAAAGATCACCTCCGGGGAGCTGCTCCAAAACCACAAAGGAACCGGAGCTGCCCTCACCCACGGATGTGCCGGGTCCCACGTTGCTTTACCCACCAGGAAGACTGTGCCCAAGCACAGGCTTCACCCACACCAGCCACAGGTCCCCAGTGAGCCGTGCGGGTGTCCCAAAGCAGACCCGCGCTGGTGCCAGAGCCGCTTCCTGGTCCGACACCCTCTGCTGTCCAACCTCCTGGAGCATCTTTCCAGGTGACACAGGTGATGCTGCGCTGGGGTGCCCACAGGAGTAGCCCATGCTGGAAGCACTTGCTCCATGTCTGGCACAGAGACACATCACACGTCACCCTGCCGGCAGCATGGGCATCACTGTCACGGCCTCTCGCAGTGGCATGAGCCCCGGCTGTGTCAGCGCATACCGCGACACGCTCATGGGTCTGGGGAAGCGCGAGTGGGCTGAGCAGAGCTGGAAACGTGGCTGGCCGGAGCGCCAGCAGCCCCTTAAGCGCTGGTTAAGGAGAGATTAAATGGAAATAATTTCTATTTATTGTAATATTTATCAAGGTTTAGTAAATAATTGATGCTGATCCCTCCTTGATTTCCTTGGGGGCCAGTGTGCGGTTCTGGTGAATTAAAGTTTAACAACGTGTGACAAGCCGGGAGGAGGCAGAGCGGGTGGATGCCAGGCGTGCTGTCCCTGGGGCTCGACCCGCGCCCCACCAGCTCGGGCAGGAGCAAGGAGCACCCGACCGCGGGCTCCTGGGTAACCTCTGCAAATCCATTTCTTCTGCCCTCACCAAGTCCCCTCGATTTACAGTGTGCAGAGCAGATCCCAGTGTCTACAAACAGCACGATGTTTATTGGCCTTTTGGATCCATAGCTGATGCTGTGTGTGACATCCGTTTGAGGCAAGGGGGGATACAAAGGCACTGAGGGAAGCAGCAGAGTCAGCAAGGGCATTTGCGCAGGACATCGGCTCGGTGCTTGCATGAGCAAGGGGGGAAAAGCTGCTCCTGCCCCAGTATTGGCAAACTGGGGACTGTCACCGCACTGAGTGACACCAGCCCTGACTGGGCACCAACTGATGCATTCGTACCCAGTATGGGAGCAGCAGAGCTGGAGGACTCAAGAGAAGCTGTTGGGACATGGGAGCCCCCATGCTCCCTCCTGCCAGCCCCAGTCCTGTGTGCCCTTCAAGCTCAACGGCTTCATCCCTGCAGCTTTCGGCTAGGCTCACTGCCGAGACGGCCAGTGCTGGCTGCCGTGGCAGGGCCGGCTGCTCGGCAGAGTCGTGCATGGCGTCTGTGTGTCGGTGTGACATCCAAGCCCCGTGGCACCACTGCATGCAGCCGGCAGAGCTCCGGGGCTGCCCCTGCCTTACCTGCATCTGCTAGAGGGGGCCTCTCTCAGGGGACTTCATTGGGTTTAGTCATTTTTCACACAGGTCGACTCTTGAGGTTTCGGGGACTTGGCAGGCTTGAAAAGCTGCTGGGCCAAGGGGAAGGCGAACCGGCTGGGACGGGCAAGCTCACAGCTCCTCTCCTCTGTGGAAAGAAGAGACACGCTCAGGCATGCCCACGGGAAGCTGGCACCCACCTGGTGCCGAGCATGCCTGCACCGCTGGGACACCCGGGGACGTGGCCATGGTCCCAAGCAGGAGAGTTCCTGTGGATGTGTCCTCCCTCCCCTTTAGAGCCATCGAGGTCCTGGCTGAAGAGTCTGGTGGTGGCATCACCAGTGGCCACTTCTGGGGCCAGCCATCCCTGGACACGTCTCCCTTCCTATTCCCCTCCCAGCACCCCATCAGATGGCAGTCAGGTTGGGAGCCGAGGCCCGCAGGGCTGCCACACACCTAGTCTGGGACTTGTCCTTCTCCTCCGTCTTGAGGTGGCACCGGCAGGTGGAGGCCTTGCTGTAGCTGACGGAGTGCTTGGTGGACTTCTTCCACTTCCGTGCACTCTGCACAACCCGCTTGAAGATGAGGTAGAAGATCTCACAGACGGTGAGGACGATGCAGATGGAGGAGGCTCCGACCATGAAATAGGTGAACACTCTTTTCTCGGTTGGCCGAGCAATGTAGCAGTCTACAATGTTGGGGCAGGGGTCTATGTTGGAGCATTTGACCAGCCGTGGCAAGTCGAAGCTGTCCCACATCTTGTGGAGGAGGTAGAGGAACAGGATCTCTATGATAAGCTTGAAGAAGAGGCTGAGCAGGTAGGTCCACCACAGCCCGCCGTGCTTCTTGCCCGTGTTGCTGTAGAGCTTGGGGCAATTTTCCCCGTTCTTCTCACGGTTCTTCTTCTCACGGTCCTCCCGGTAGGCCACGTGCATGATGACCAGGAGGGAAGGGCAAGTGACAAAGATGAGCTGCAGGGCCCAGAGGCGGATGTGGGAGATGGGGAAGAAGTGGTCGTAGCAGACATTGGTGCAGCCCGGCTGCCGTGTGTTGCAGTCAAAGTCCTTCTGCTCATCTCCCCACACACGCTCAGCTGCCACCACGTAGACCAGCACACGGAAGACGAAGACCACGGAGAGCCAGATGCGGCCGAAGGCTGTGGAGTACTTGTTGACCCCGCTGAGCAGCGCCTGCAGTGTTTTCCAATCCATGGCGGACGGCGGAGGCCAGAGTCACCCGATCTGGAGAAACAGCAGCAGAAGCAGTGGGCGAAGAGATGCGATGGGAGACAGCAACGGGGCAGCTCATCTCTCGCTGCACTTAATCTCATTGACCTGCCAGAATCTCCCCCTCACCACGTTACACTCATTTGGGGTGAGGGGACCATCCCACTTGTGGACAGTAAAGCCCAGCCTCGCACTCTCCCGGTGACAGTCAGGGGTGACCCAACCTCTCTGCACTTCCTTCTGGTGGAGGCTTTGCCGTAAGGGATGAGCCACCTGGCCAAGTCCCTGCCACCAAGTCCCCGGCCTGATTGCGCATGTTGGTGTAAATTGGCAGCACAATCTCCTGGAGCGGGCCAGGATCAACAAGGGGAGGCCGTGCCTGGGTGGCAGGCAGGGACAGCTGTGCGAGGCGCTTGGCATGTCAGCAAAGCAAAGGTTTGTGTGGACACCAGCCCCATGAGCTGGCAGGTCCCTTGGGAGAGGGACGGGAGGGGACCCCACAGCGCATTTCCATGCCTGACTGCATCTTCCTTCTGCCCTGCTGCCCACAGGGGAATGTGCTGATGGCCACCAGGGTGGATCCCCAGAGCCCTGCCAGCTCCCTCTTGGCTGCAGAGGCACTGGCTCCCCGTGGGGCGCAGCACTGGACCAGCATGGCTCCCACTCTGCGCTCCCCAGGCTCATCCTCTTTCCTCCCCAGGGTTTTGTGTGGCTCAGCCATGCTCCCCTGCATGACCTCCACTAGCATGTTTTGGGAATGAATGGGGACCTTTACCATTAGAGAAACTCCAGGGGATCTCAGGCTTGGTCCCAGCTGGTCCCAGCCTTCCCTGAGCCTCAGTTTCATGGGTAAAACGGGCTAAACCGGCCGCTGTGCTTTGCTAATGCTGAGAGCCAAAGGGGAAGTGGCTGCTGCAGAGCTGGGATGCCGGGACAGGCCAGGAACTGGTTTTCTCTCTTGCAGGTGACGCCTGAGGCAGCCTGAGCATGGGCGAGAGCAGGGCTGCTGAAAGCGAGAGTCCATGCGCATCACGGGCGCCCAGCACCCTGCTCCTGACAGTGCTGCCGGCAGCCCTGAGGCCCCACGCCGGCCAAACTGGCTCCGTGGCTCAGCCTGGGGCTGCCTCAGTGCAAAGAGGATGGCGCGCTAAGCCCGACCTGGAGCTTTACTGCTGCCTGGATTTACAAACCCCGGGTGATTTTTACCCAGAGGTGAGTTGGCAGCTGTTGACTCCATGCTGTAAAGGTGTCTCCCGTGACACAGGGCTTCAGAGGATAGCAGGCTGGATCCATCCCCGCACCGTTGGCTTTTAAGGAGTTGCTTTGAGTAACACACACCACCGCTGATGGGAGCACGGCAGGGTTTGCAGTGTGGGGGTGAATGCCAGAGTGAAGCACCCTGTGATCCCAGGGTAAGCAGGGAGGGCCAAGCCCTTGAAGGACAGAGCCGAGCACCAGCAGTGCTCAGAGGAGACTTTTTGCAGCCTCTTTGCGTTTGCAAGCATTAGTCCGGTTTTGTGAGGCACTGCCAAGTTTTGCAGGTCTGTGCCCGACGGCGAGGACATGCTGCGGGCCAGCTCCTTGTGTGCCGCAGGAACGGTCCAGCTGCGCCCGCAGAGCTGCTGCGGGTCTGCAGTGCTGGGTGCTTGCACGGCTCCAGCAGCAGGAATGTGCTGAAGCCCTGCGGGAGCCACGACTGGCCCAGCAGGTTGGGGCCGGGACCGGGACGCCCAGGGGACCCCACGTGCAGCTGGGGAGGCAGCACTGCGGCGGGCAAATACTTCCAGGGGAAACATGTCCCAAATATTGCCAGCCCCAACTTTTTATTTCTGCATTTTCTACAAGAGATGTTTTGCGTAAGAAAAACATGGGGTTTTTTTCAGACGAATGCTTTGTTTCTGGCTGCTGACCAGCCTGCCCAGGGAGTGCAGGGTGGCCCAGGAGCAAACGGGCTGCTCCAGTTTCAGGCCAGATCGAAAGCTTTGGTCAACCCCAAATGCTAATTCCTTCAATCCCAGCTACTCAGGACAATCAGCACCGCGCACTCGCCTTCCCACTCCCGAGGAGCCGCTGCCTGTTGCCAGCCTGGCGCCCTCCCAGACGTACCTGGAAGAGGCTCAGGCTCCTTCCCCACTCACCAGGGGCTACAGAGTGGGAAGTGGGGCATGGCCGGGGGAGCGATGGCACACAGGCATTCAGGGTCCTCTCGTCCGGGGAGGGCTGCCCGGTGCGGCGAGGTGTCCCAGGGCTGTGGGGAAGGAACAGAGCCTGGAGCACTGCCCAGAGCCCGCGGGGCTGCCCGGAGCCCGTCCCTGGCTGGGCCCACCCCACAGCAAGTCCCAAACCCACCACCGTGCTCCCATGCTGCTGGACCAGGGACGCACCGAGAAGCACAGCTGAGCCGCACGGGGCTGAGCTGGGGTCATGTGCCGGCATGTGCCGAGTGCCAGGGCCGTGCCTCTGCCCAGCCCTGCACACCTCTGCTCGCCACCTCATCTGAAACTTGGGAGATCCTTCTCCCTGGCAAACCCGCGGAAGGTAGCTGGGGTGGGGAGCAATCGCAGCGCTCCTGCCCTGCCCTTCGCTTTAAAATTGGGAGAGGGGTGCTGCTGCTTTCCCCTCCTCAGCCGAAAGCTGGTGCCAATGGTGGAGCCCATAGCCCCTGCATGCCCCCAGGGCCAGTGCCCCCTTGCCAGCCTGGCAATTCACCCATGCCCTCACCTCCAGGGCCTCATGGGCGATGCCGCCCAGCACCCACCTGCCTGGCACCCACCTACCCGGCACCCACCTGCCCGGCTCAGTCCAGCGCCGGCTCTGGCCATGGACCTGCGGCAGGGCGGGAAGGAGAGCGCGAGCTCTGTGCTGAGCCCCGTGCCGGGGTGTGGTGTGTGGTGTCGTGGGAGCTCCGCAGCCCGGCCGGCGCTGGCTGGCAGCCAGGCGGAGCAGGGGCAATGCTCCAGGTGTGCTCGGCTCTGCCTGCAGCACTGGTTTGCCTCCCACAAAGCCTGGCACCCTCGCCAGCCCCTGGCATGCCAGCCTGCTGTGTCACTGCCGGGTCCTGCCCCGCGTGGGTGCAGGGCGTTGGACCTGAAAGCGCTCAGCTCCTGCCTGGGGTGCAAATGCAGCAGAGCGGGGCTGTGCACGTTCTCCTGGAGGGGGTCAGCCTCTTTCGGTCCCCGGGGAGGGTGGTGGGACAGAGGAGCAGGGCCTGGAGTGGCCGTTCCTGCTTCTCGGGGTGCTGTGCCATCCCCCTGCATCACCCCCCAGGTGCGCAGCCCCATGGGCCAGGGACCCTGGCACTGGTTGTGGGGTCCCAACGTAGCACTGTGCGCTGTCGGGGTCCCCACCTTTGGCCACCGCAGGCACAACAGCCCCAGCCATAACACAGCTCCCACCTGCACCCCGTTAGCACCGCGGGGTCCATCCCCCCACAACCTGCAGGTCCCCGACAGCCCTGTGAGCACCCCGCGCCTCTGCCGCGGTGCGCTGGAGGTACCTGCCCAGCCGGTAAAGGGCCAGAGGGACGTGGCCGGATTCAGGCACCTTTCGGAGTGGGGAAGCTCTTTCCCGTCTGTGTTGTCTGCAGCCTCCTGCGTGCCCAGGTTTTGTCCGCAGCGCTGAGCGTGTGTGGGGAGGGGAAGGGTAGTTTGTTCTGTTCCCAGTAACTGGGTGAGTCTGGCAAACAGCTCCCGTAGAGGTTCTTGTCTGCGTACATGCACACACATGCTCAGGTTGAACAATAAAGGCGGGTCAAATCCTGCAGTGAGATCAACAGAGCTGGATTCCTCTGCAAACAACGCCAGTGGCTCCTGCCAGGTGATGCTCCGTCCCCCGCATGGGTGGCTATGGGCACTGCAAACGCGGCAGCAAACCCCAGGCAAGACCAGGGCGGCTGGGGACCGGCACTGGGCTCACACCGTCCCCCAGCTATGGGGCAGCCAGCAACCGTTGCTAAGAATCACAAATTACACAATTATAACCCACTTTTTAAATGATTTCGCCTTAGTCATAGTTTTGCAACAGCACATCAGTATCTCCAACCTACAGCAACCTGCAGCCACCGCCCTGCCGGTGCTGGGGTGTCCCAGATAAGACCTTTCCCAAAGAGTGGCACAGACCAGGTGGCAGAGCACGGCAGTAGGGACCCCTGCAGCGGGAACCTGCCCTGCCAGCTGCCTCCAGCCCTGTCCATGCGGGACTGGGATATGTCCCTAAGGGGACCGTCCCTCTCCCCAGAGTGCCGGTGGCTCCCAGGAGGCTGAATCAGCCCCTCCCTGCCTGGGCAGCCGGGCCCCCCGCTCAGCCTGTCCCCCTGGATCAGCCCCATTTCATGCCTCTGCAGACACGGCCTGGGCAGGAATGTGTTTCCGCTTGCCCGTGGTTTACCCGGCCTCTCAGCTGCCCAGAGGCTTGCCTGGCATCACTCCGGCATGCCTGGGGGCCGAGTGCTCCGCGGCATTTTCCCAGGCGCTCCCTGGCCCACGGAGCCCCACGCGGCGCCTCGCCGGGGCCACCCCTCCCACGGGGACGTGTTTGAAGAGCCCCATCAGGTGCTTGATACTGTGAGAGGTTTGCTCCCCGCACTTGTGGCAGACAAGGAGCTGCTCGCCCAGCAGCTTTTTGGCTCCAGGAGGTCAAATAAAGTGTGTGGGAGTTTGCCAGGCTGGGGTCATGGCAGGGAGAGGCCACGGGAATGGGGGCCCAGGAGACCCTAAGCAAACCCTCGTGGGAGCCTGGGGGTGCGGAGCAGGGTGAGCCCAGTGGCGGGGGCGGACACCGGCACCCTCAACCCGGACGAGAGCAAAGGGAGGTCTCCGGAGCAGCCGGGAGCCTCCCCTCACCCAGGAGCTGCCTTTGCACGATCCTATCTGCAGGATCAGGAATTTGAGCTATGTTGTAGAGAGTCTGCATGGCAGGAGCTCCGGCAGGAATCTGGGGGCTGTGGCCTTCGAGATGAAAAGCCCAGGAGAGAGGGAAGATGGCAAGAGCCATCGGCAGGTCTGATTTCTTGCTAAGGCAGCGGCTCCCTGCCCCACCGTAAAACCCTGTAAGGGCCAGGTGAAGAGTGGGGCCGGATCCCCCCAGCAGCCTCTCACCTGCATTTCAGGAGGAGCCACGCAGCCACGGCGAGAAAGTTCAGGTGCCTTTTAGCATGGGCAGAAGGTTTCCCCTAAGGCAGTTGGGTGGGGAATGGAAACACCCTGTGTTTTGCAGTGCTGAGCTGTATATTTGGGTATTCCAGCAAAGGGCAAGTCCCTGTGCCCCCTGTCATCCCTCTGCCAACTGATCTGGAGCGGGCACAGGGACAAGATGCTGATGTGGTTCAGCAGCTCTCAGCACCAAGGAGCCCTCGGAGGAGGGTACCCCTGGGTACGTGCCTGGGGCATGTCACCCTGCTGTCACCCCGCTCCGGCTTGGTGGGGTGACAGGGGAAAGGCTTCAGTGCCAGATGCGAACACTAAAAACACCCAGTGACTTCCAGTGGCCTGAACTCGGGTTCTCCATAAAGGAAAAAGCCGAGCAGCAGAGCAGGCGTCCGCCAAAACAGCAGAAAACCCTCAAAGTCTCTTTAAAAGGGTCTTAAATGGGGCGTCACAGGAGGCAGCACTCAGCCGTCCGCCGAGGCTGGGACCCAGCCCTGCCTTTGATCTCCAGCTCCCTGCCAACAGCATCCTGGACATCCCGGCTGTCCCGCTCCGCTCCGGGGCTGGGTTCCCGGGCAGGAGACCTCCCCCGCAAGCACGGGGGTGCAGGAGTCACGGGAGCCTGGGAGCCGGCAGCCGGGGCGGCTGCTCGCTCCGGCACGCTGGATGTAAATCAGAGAGTTTCTCTTCAATTCCCAGCAAACAGGCGGTTTTCGGGCAGGGAAGAAACAAGCCCCCGCTGGGAAGGAGAGGCTGCCCCTGACCTGCACCACCGTCCATGCAAGCCCCTCTACCTCCCCAGCTGGGCTGGAGTTAGTGATGGTTTTGTTTTAAATCCCCTCTCCCCAACATTCAGGGGGCCTTCTGGGCACCCACAGAAGCAAACGCAATCCCCTGTATGATGATGCAAAGTCTGGGAAATATTCAGCTTTTATTGTGACATCCCCCAGTTTATTTGCTTTACCACCAACACCGGTCCTGCCTCTTAACCCAGAGCTCTGCGTCCCAGGAGGCGGCGCGGTCTAAAGCCCCCTGTTTCTGCAGCACCAGCCGGGGCAACCTCAGTTCCCCTTGGTGCAGAGCACAGAAACACATCAGAAAGAAGACGACAAACGCTCCCGTTTGTCTGGCCAGCCACCGCTGACCCCAAGCCTGGATGGTGCAAGACACCCAGAGCTTTGTGGAGCGGCTGCAATGCTTGCTTGGAGCGAGATAAAGCAGCACAACAACAAATGGCAACTGGATCGTTGGGTCTCTCGCAACGGGCAGCAGCTCTGGCTGCCGCTTTGATGTGCGGAAGCAGGGCGGGCAGGGTGGTTGCTCTGGGTCTCATCTCTGCAGCGATTAGCGCTTGCAGCTGGGGAACACCTCTGGATTTTGCTAATCAAGAACAGCCTTGATCAACATCGGCCAACCTTGCTTGAAAACAAACAGCCCAGCCCTAGCTCTTTAAATCAGAGGCAATGGCTTGCACACAAAGAACAACTTGTATCCTCTGACGTTAAAGACTTCAATAAAGAAAATTTTCAGGTGGATAATCCGGCAAGCACAGCAATGAGAGCGGACAGAAGGAAGGCAGAGATCAGAACGGCTTCACTTAAAGGAGATGGAAGAAATCCACCTGTATTTCACCATCTGCCTCTCTTACCCCAAGGGTCTCCAGACTCACCAGTGTCTTCCCAAGGAGCTACCATGTGCCCAGAGGGTCCCAGGCCGGTGGCAGGGATCCCCCCAAGGCTCCTCCACGATCCCAACCCTCATGGGGCAGCCAGTCCGGTCCCTGTCCAGCAGCACCGCAGCCCTGCCTGCCCTCGGCATCCCCCCGGCTGTAGCGGTCCCTCTGCCTCCCCCTTCAGCGCATCCAGGCTGGTCCCTTTCCCCGGGGTGGGCTGTGGGAAGGAGCTCAGCTTTGCCCAACGAGGGTCTCAGGTGGGAGCTGGTTCATTGGGTCAGGCATGCTGCAAAGTGGCAGTAGCTGCAGTGACCGGCCCTGGTCTGAAAGGATGGGGTGAAGGCATCTCCCCCGCCCCGTGGCGCTTCCTTTGCAGCAGAGCCAGCGACTGCCGGTGCTGCTGGTGCTCATGGAAAAAATAATAATCGCACCCTCTAAATAAAGCAAAACTAGTAACAGATCGAGCTGCATGTTCAATGTTAATGTTACTTACGAGTGCATTTGCCATGAAATTGTTGTTAATTATTCATCCCGGCTAATGCTCAGTTACCGTTGATGGCCTTAGAAATTGCAGTGCCGCCTGAGTCACAGCAGAACGCGACATATTACAGCAATAAACGAGATCATATTCTGCCATTTAATGTTATTGTTTAATCAATGGTTGGGGTGGTTTTCCGCTCCTTTATTCAGCTGTTTTGCTCAGATGTTTTTCTCTGGCCGGGCAGGAAGAGCCGGCAGCCCACGGCAGGCTCAGCCAGCCTGGCCAGATCCTCACCCC